>NC_060965.1:8401754-8406754 GCF_910589235.1 Vespa crabro
GTTATTGTTGTTATTATTGTTATTATTGTTATTGTTGTTATTATTATTATTGTTGTTATTGTTGTTATTACTGTTATTATTGTTGTTATTGTTAATGTGGTTATTATTGTTATTGTTGTTATTGTTGTTATTGTTGTTGTTATTGTTATAGTTGTTATTGTTGTTATTATTGTTACTATTGTTATTGTTGTTAATATTGTTATTTTTGTTATTGTTGTTATTATTGTTCTTATTGTTTTTATGGATATTGTTGTAATTATTGTTATTGTTGTTATTGTTGTTCTTATTGCTATTATTGTTATTATTGTTATTAGTGTTATTAATGTTATTATCGTTATTGTTGTTATTGTTGTCATTGTTGTTAATGTTGTTATTATTTTTATTGCTGTTATTGTTATTATTGTTATTATTGTTATTATTGTTATTATTGTTATTGTTATTGTTATTATTGTTATTATTGTTATTATTGTTATTATTGTTCTTATTGCTATTATTGTTATTATTGTTATTAGTGTTATTAATGTTATTATCGTTATTGTTTTTATTGTTGTTATTGTTGATATTAATTTTATTATAGTTATTGTTGTTATTATTGTTATTGTTGTTATTGTTGTTATTATTGTTATTAATGCTATTATTATTACTATTGTTATTAATGTTATATTGTTATTATTTTTATTGTTGTTATTGTTGTTATTGTTGTTATTGTTGTTATTATTGTTATTTTTGTTATTGTTTTTATTATTGTTATTGTTGTTATTGTTGTTATTATTGTTATTATTGTTATTATAATTATTATTGTAATTAATGTTATATTGTTATTATTGTTATTATTGTTATTATTGTTATTGTTATTGTTATTATTGTTATTATTGTTAGTATTGTTATTATTGTTCTTATTGCTTTATTGTTATTATTGTTATTAGTGTTATTAATGTTATAATCGTTATTGTTGTTATTGTTGTCATTGTTGTTATTGTTGTTATTATTGTTATTGTTGTTATTGTTGTTATTATTGTTATTGTTGTTATTGTAGATATTATTGTTATTATTGTTGTTATTGTTTTGTTGTTATTATTGTTATTGTTATTGTTATTATTGTTATTATTGTTATTGTTATTGTTGTTATTATTGTTATTGTTATTGTTATTATTGTTATTGTTGTTATTATTGTTATTTTTATTGTTGTTATTCTTCTTATTATTATTATTATTGTTATTATTGTTATTGTTGTTATTATTGTTATTATTGTTGTTATTGTTATTGCTGTTATTATTCTTATTATTGTTGTTATTGTTATTATTGTATTTATTGATTTTGTTGTTATTATTGTTGTTATTATTGTTATTGTTGTTTTTGTTAGTATTGTTATTATTGTTATTATTGTTCTTATTGCTATTATTGTTATTATTGTTATTATTGTTATTAGTGTTATTAATGTTATTATCGTTATTGTTGTTACTGTTGTTATTGTTGTTATTATTTTTATTATAGTTATTGTTGTTATTGTTGTTATTATTGTTATTATTGTTATTATTATTATTATTATTAACGTTATATTGTTATTATTGTTATTGTTGTTATTGTTGTTATTATTGTTGTTATTGTTGTTATTATTGTTATTATTGTTCTTATTGTTATTGATGTTATTATTGTTATTGTTGCTATTGTTGATATTGTTGTTATTGTTATTGTTGTTATTATTGTTATTGTTGTTATTGTTATTATTGTTATTATTGTTATTATTGTTATTATTGTTATTATTGTTATTATTTTTATTGTTATTGTTGTTATTATTGTTATTGTTATTGTTGTTATTATTGTTATTGTTATTGTTATTATTGTTATTGTTGTTATTGTTGTTATTATTATTATTATTGTTATTATAATTATTATTGTTCTTAATGTTATATTGTTATTATTGTTATTGTTGTTATTGTTGTTATTATTGTTATTATTGTTATTGTTGTTATTATTATTATTGTTGTTATTGTTGTTATTACTGTTATTGTTGTTATTGTCGTTATTATTGTTATTTTTGTTATTATTGTTGTTATTGATATTGTTGTTATTATTCTTATTATTGTTGTTATTGTTATTATTGTTATTATTGATTTTGTTGTTATTATTGTTATTGTTGTTTTTGTTATTGTTATTATTGTTATTATTGTTAGTATTGTTATTATTGTTCTTATTGCTATTATTGTTACTATTGTTATTAGTGTTATTAATGTTATTATCGTTATTGTTGTTATTGTTGTCATTGTTGTTATTGTTGTTATTATTGTTATTGTTGTTATTGTTGTTATTATTGTTATTGTTGTTATTGTAGTTATTATTGTTATTATTGTTGTTATTGTTAATGTTGTTATTATTGTTATTGTTGTTATTATTATTATTGTTGTTATTGTTGTTATTACTGTTATTATTGTTGTTATTGTTAATGTGGTTATTATTGTTATTGTTGTTATTGTTGTTGTTATTGTTATAGTTGTTATTGTTGTTATTATTGTTACTATTGTTATTGTTGTTAATATTGTTATTTTTGTTAGTGTTGTTATTATTGTTCTTATTGTTTTTATGGATATTGTTGTAATTATTGTTATTGTTGTTATTGTTGTTATTGTTGTTATTATTGTTATTATTGTTATTATTGTTATTATTGTTATTGTTATTGCTATTATTGTTATTATTGTTATTATTGTTATTATTGTTCTTATTGCTATTATTGTTATTATTGTTATTAGTGTTATTAATGTTATTACTGTTATTATTGTTGTTATTATTAATGTGGTTATTATTGTTATTGTTGTTATTGTTGTTGTTATTGTTATAGTTCTTATTGTTGTTATTATTGTTACTACTGTTATTGTTGTTAATATTGTTATTTTTGTTATTGTTGTTATTATTGTTGTTATTGTATTTATGGTTATTGTTGTAATTATTGTTATTGTTGTTATTGTTGTTATTGTTGTTGTTATTGTTGTTATTGTTTTTATTGTTATTGTGGTTATTATTGTTATTGTTGTTATTGTTATTATTGTTATTGTTATTGTTATTATAGTTATTATTGCTATTGTTGTTATTGTTGTTATTGTTATTGTTGTTATTATTGTTATTGTTGTTATTGTTATTATTGTTATTATTGTTATTATTGTTATTATTGTTATTGTTATTGTTATTATTGTTATTATTGTTATTATTGTTATTATTGTTCTTATTGCTATTATTGTTATTATTGTTATTAGTGTTATTAATGTTATTATCGGTATTGTTGTTATTGTTGTTATTGTTGTTATTATTTTTATTATAGTTATTGTTGTTATTATTGTTATTGTTGTTATTGTTTTTATTATTGTTATTATTGTTATTATTATTATTATTGTTATTAATGTTATATTGTTATTATTGTTATTATTGTTATTGTTATTGTCATTATTATTATTGTTGTTATTATTGTTATTATTATTATTATTGTTATTGTTGTTATTATTGTTATTGTTATTATTGTTATTATTATTATTATTATTATTATTAATATTATTATTATCCTAATTGTTATTAATGTTTTAATTATTATTGTTATTATTATTTTTGTTGTTATTGGTGTTGTTGTTATTAATATTATTATTATTATTATTATTATTATTATTGTTATTATTGTTATTGTTGTTATTATTTGTTATTAATGTTATTATTGTTATTATTGTTATTATTGTTATTATTGTTATTATTGTTATTGTTATTGTTATTATTATTATTGTTGTTATTATTGTTATTATTGTTATTATTGTTATTATTGTTATCAGTATTATTGTTATTGTTGTTATTATTGCTATTGTTATTGTTGTTATTGTTGTTATTATTGTTATTGTTGTTATTATTATTATTATTGTTATTAATGTTATATTGTTATTATTGTTATTGTTGTTATTGTTATTATTGTTATTGTTGTTATTGTTGTTATTGTTGTTATTAATGTTATTGTTGTTATTGTTGTTATTATTGTTATTTTTATTGTTGTTATTCTTCTTATTATTATTATTATTGTTATTATTGTTATTGTTGTTATTATTGTTATTATTGTTGTTATTGTTATTGTTGTTATTATTCTTATTATTGTTGTTATTGTTATTATTGTTATAATTGATTTTGTTGTTATTATTGTTGTTATTATTGTTATTGTTGTTTTTGTTAGTATTGTTATTATTGTTATTGTTGTTATTGTTGTTATTATTGTTATTGTTGTTATTGTAGTTATTATTGTTATTATTGTTGTTATTGTTAATGTTGTTATTATTGTTATTGTTGTTATTATTATTATTGTTGTTATTGTTGTTATTACTGTTATTATTGTTGTTATTGTTAATGTGGTTATTATTGTTATTGTTGTTATTGTTGTTGTTATTGTTATAGTTGTTATTGTTGTTATTATTGTTACTATTGTTATTGTTGTTAATATTGTTATTTTTGTTAGTGTTGTTATTATTGTTCTTATTGTTTTTATGGATATTGTTGTAATTATTGTTATTGTTGTTTTTGTTGTTATTGTTGTTATTATTGTTATTATTGTTATTATTGTTATTATTGTTATTGTTATTGCTATTATTGTTATTATTGTTATTTTTGTTATTATTGTTCTTATTGCTATTATTGTTATTATTGTTATTAGTGTTATTAATGTTATTACTGTTATTATTGTTGTTATTATTAATGTGGTTATTATTGTTATTGTTGTTATTGTTGTTGTTATTGTTATAGTTCTTATTGTTGTTATTATTGTTACTACTGTTATTGTTGTTAATATTGTTATTTTTGTTATTGTTGTTATTATTGTTGTTATTGTATTTATGGTTATTGTTGTAATTATTGTTATTGTTGTTATTGTTGTTATTGTTGTTGTTATTGTTGTTATTGTTTTTATTGTTATTGTGGTTATTATTGTTATTGTTGTTATTGTTATTATTGTTATTGTTATTGTTATTATAGTTATTATTGCT
>NC_060965.1:8411754-8429254 GCF_910589235.1 Vespa crabro
TTGTTGTTATTGTTGTTATTATTGTTATTGTTGTTATTGTAGTTATTATTGTTATTATTGTTGTTATTGTTAATGTTGTTATTATTGTTATTGTTGTTATTATTATTATTGTTGTTATTGTTGTTATTACTGTTATTATTGTTATTATTGTTATTGTTGTTATTGTTGTTATTATTGTTATTATTGTTATTGTTGTTATTATTATTATTGTTGTTATTGTTGTTATTACTGTTATTGTTGTTATTGTTGTTATTGTTGTTATTTTTGTTGTTATTGTTATAGTTATTGTTGTTATTATTCTTATTATTATTGTTATTGTTATTATTGTTATTATTGTTATTGTTATTGTTATTATTATTATTGTTGTTATTATTGTTATTATTGTTATTATTGTTATTATTGTTATCAGTATTATTGTTATTGTTGTTATTATTGCTATTGTTATTGTTGTTATTGTTGTTATTATTGTTATTGTTGTTATTATTATTATTATTGTTATTAATGTTATATTGTTATTATTGTTATTGTTGTTATTGTTATTATTGTTATTGTTGTTATTGTTGTTATTAATGTTATTGTTGTTATTGTTGTTATTATTGTTATTTTTATTGTTGTTATTCTTCTTATTATTATTATTATTGTTATTATTGTTATTGTTGTTATTATTGTTATTATTGTTGTTATTGTTATTGTTGTTATTATTCTTATTATTGTTGTTATTGTTGTTATTGTTAATGTTGTTATTATTGTTATTGTTATTGTTGTTATTATTATTGTTATTGTTGTTATTGTTGTTATTGTTGTTATTATTGTTATTATTGTTATTGTTGTTATTATTATTATTGTTGTTATTGTTGTTATTACTGTTATTATTGTTGTTATTGTTAATGTGGTTATTATTGTTATTGTTGTTATTGTTGTTATTGTTGTTGTTATTGTTATAGTTGTTATTGTTGTTATTATTGTTACTATTGTTATTGTTGTTAATATTGTTATTTTTGTTATTGTTGTTATTATTGTTCTTATTGTTTTTATGGATATTGTTGTAATTATTGTTATTGTTGTTATTGTTGTTCTTATTGCTATTATTGTTATTATTGTTATTAGTGTTATTAATGTTATTATCGTTATTGTTGTTATTGTTGTCATTGTTGTTAATGTTGTTATTATTTTTATTGCTGTTATTGTTATTATTGTTATTATTGTTATTATTGTTATTATTGTTATTGTTATTGTTATTATTGTTATTATTGTTATTATTGTTATTATTGTTCTTATTGCTATTATTGTTATTATTGTTATTAGTGTTATTAATGTTATTATCGTTATTGTTTTTATTGTTGTTATTGTTGATATTAATTTTATTATAGTTATTGTTGTTATTATTGTTATTGTTGTTATTGTTGTTATTATTGTTATTAATGCTATTATTATTACTATTGTTATTAATGTTATATTGTTATTATTTTTATTGTTGTTATTGTTGTTATTGTTGTCATTGTTGTTATTATTGTTATTATTGTTATTGTTGTTATTATTGTTATTGTTGTTATTGTTGTTATTATTGTTATTATTGTTATTATAATTATTATTGTAATTAATGTTATATTGTTATTATTGTTATTATTGTTATTATTGTTATTATTGTTATTGTTATTGTTATTATTGTTATTATTGTTAGTATTGTTATTATTGTTCTTATTGCTTTATTGTTATTATTGTTATTAGTGTTATTAATGTTATAATCGTTATTGTTGTTATTGTTGTCATTGTTGTTATTGTTGTTATTATTGTTATTGTTGTTATTGTTGTTATTATTGTTATTGTTGTTATTGTAGTTATTATTGTTATTATTGTTGTTATTGTTTTGTTGTTATTATTGTTATTGTTATTGTTATTATTGTTATTATTGTTATTGTTATTGTTGTTATTATTGTTATTGTTATTGTTATTATTGTTATTGTTGTTATTATTGTTATTTTTATTGTTGTTATTCTTCTTATTATTATTATTATTGTTATTATTGTTATTGTTGTTATTATTGTTATTATTGTTGTTATTGTTATTGCTGTTATTATTCTTATTATTGTTGTTATTGTTATTATTGTATTTATTGATTTTGTTGTTATTATTGTTGTTATTATTGTTATTGTTGTTTTTGTTAGTATTGTTATTATTGTTATTATTGTTCTTATTGCTATTATTGTTATTATTGTTATTATTGTTATTAGTGTTATTAATGTTATTATCGTTATTGTTGTTACTGTTGTTATTGTTGTTATTATTTTTATTATAGTTATTGTTGTTATTGTTGTTATTATTGTTATTATTGTTATTATTATTATTATTATTAACGTTATATTGTTATTATTGTTATTGTTGTTATTGTTGTTATTATTGTTGTTATTGTTGTTATTATTGTTATTATTGTTCTTATTGTTATTGATGTTATTATTGTTATTGTTGCTATTGTTGATATTGTTGTTATTGTTATTGTTGTTATTATTGTTATTGTTGTTATTGTTATTATTGTTATTGTTGTTATTGTTGATATTATTGTTATTATTATTGTTATTATTGTTATTATTGTTATTATTGTTATTGTTATTGTTATTATTGTTATTATTTTTATTATTGTTATTATTGTTCTTATTGCTATTATTGTTATTATTGTTATTATTGTTATTAGTGTTATTAATGTTATTGTTGTTATTGTTTTTATTATTTTTATTATAGTTATTGTTGTTATTATTGTTATTGTTGTTATTGTTGTTATTGTTGTTATTATTGTTATTATTGTTATTATTATTATTATTATTAACGTTATATTGTTATTATTGTTATTGTTGTTATTGTTGTTATTGTTGTTATTGTTTTTATTATTGTTATTGTTGTTATTGTTGTTATTATTGTTATTATTGTTGTTATTGTTATTGTTGTTATTATTCTTATTATTGTTATTATTGTTATTATTGTTATAATTGATTTTGTTGTTATTATTGTTGTTATTATTGTTATTGTTGTTTTTGTTAGTATTGTTATTATTGTTATTGCTGTTATTGTTGATATTATTGTTATTATTGTTATTATTGTTATTATTGTTATTATTGTTATTGTTGTTATTGTTGTTATTATTGTTATTATTGTTATTGTTGTTATTATTATTATTGTTGTTATTGTTGTTATTACTGTTATTGTTGTTATTGTTGTTATTGTTGTTATTTTTGTTGTTATTGTTATAGTTATTGTTGTTATTATTCTTATTATTATTGTTACTTTATTATTGTTATTATTGATATTATTGTTATTATTGTTATTGTTATTGTTGTTATTATTGTTATTGTTATTGTTATTATTGTTATTATTGTTATTATTGTTATTATTGTTATTATTGTTATTATTGTTCTTATTGCTATTATTGTTATTATTGTTATTATTGTTATTAGTGTTATTAATGTTATTATCGTTATTGTTGTTACTGTTGTTATTGTTGTTATTATTTTTATTATAGTTATTGTTGTTATTGTTGTTATTATTGTTATTATTGTTATTATTATTATTATTATTAACGTTATATTGTTATTATTGTTATTGTTGTTATTGTTGTTATTATTGTTGTTATTGTTGTTATTATTGTTATTATTGTTCTTATTGTTATTGATGTTATTATTGTTATTGTTGCTATTGTTGATATTGTTGTTATTGTTATTGTTGTTATTATTGTTATTGTTGTTATTGTTATTATTGTTATTATTGTTATTATTGTTATTATTGTTATTATTGTTATTATTTTTATTGTTATTGTTGTTATTATTGTTATTGTTATTGTTGTTATTATTGTTATTGTTATTGTTATTATTGTTATTGTTGTTATTGTTGTTATTATTGTTATTATTGTTATTATAATTATTATTGTTATTAATGTTATATTGTTATTATTGTTATTGTTGTTATTGTTGTTATTATTGTTATTATTGTTATTGTTGTTATTATTATTATTGTTGTTATTGTTGTTATTACTGTTATTGTTGTTATTGTTGTTATTATTGTTATTTTTGTTATTATTGTTGTTATTGATATTGTTGTTATTATTCTTATTATTGTTGTTATTGTTATTATTGTTATTATTGATATTGTTGTTATTATTGTTATTGTTGTTTTTGTTATTGTTATTACTGTTATTATTGTTAGAATTGTTATTATTGTTCTTATTGCTATTATTGTTACTATTGTTATTAGTGTTATTAATGTTATTATCGTTATTGTTGTTATTGTTGTCATTGTTGTTATTGTTGTTATTATTGTTATTGTTGTTATTGTTGTTATTATTGTTATTGTTGTTATTGTAGTTATTATTGTTATTATTGTTGTTATTGTTAATGTTGTTATTATTGTTATTGTTGTTATTATTATTATTGTTGTTATTGTTGTTATTACTGTTATTATTGTTGTTATTGTTAATGTGGTTATTATTGTTATTGTTGTTATTGTTGTTATTGTTGTTGTTATTGTTATAGTTGTTATTGTTGTTATTATTGTTACTATTGTTATTGTTGTTAATATTGTTATTTTTGTTATTGTTGTTATTATTGTTCTTATTGTTTTTATTGATATTTTTGTAATTATTGTTATTGTTGTTATTGTTGTTATTGTTGTTATTATTGTTATTATTGTTATTATTGTTATTATTGTTATTGTTATTGCCATTATTGTTATTATTGTTATTATTGTTATTATTGTTCTTATTGCTATTATTGTTATTATTGTTATTAGTGTTATTAATGTTATTACTGTTATTATTGTTGTTATTATTAATGTGGTTATTATTGTTATTGTTGTTATTGTTGTTGTTATTGTTATAGTTCTTATTGTTGTTATTATTGTTACTACTGTTATTGTTGTTAATATTGTTATTTTTGTTATTGTTGTTATTATTGTTGTTATTGTATTTATGGTTATTGTTGTAATTATTGTTATTGTTGTTATTGTTGTTATTGTTGTTGTTATTGTTGTTATTGTTTTTATTGTTATTGTGGTTATTATTGTTATTGTTGTTATTGTTGTTATTGTTATTGTTATTGTTATTATAGTTATTATTGCTATTGTTGTTATTGTTGTTATTGTTATTGTTGTTATTATTGTTATTGTTGTTATTGTTATTATTGTTATTATTGTTATTATTGTTATTATTGTTATTGTTATTGTTATTATTGTTAATATTGTTATTATTGTTATTATTGTTCTTATTGCTATTATTGTTATTATTGTTATTAGTGTTATTAATGTTATTATCGGTATTGTTGTTATTGTTGTTATTGTTGTTATTATTTTTATTATAGTTATTGTTGTTATTATTGTTATTGTTGTTATTGTTGTTATTATTGTTATTATTGTTATTATTATTATTATTGTTATTAATGTTATATTGTTATTATTGTTATTATTGTTATTGTTATTGTCATTATTATTATTGTTGTTATTATTGTTATTATTATTATTATTGTTATTGTTGTTATTATTGTTATTGTTATTATTGTTATTATTATTATTATTATTATTATTATTATTATTATTATCCTAATTGTTATTAATGTTTTTATTATTATTGTTATTATTGTTATTATTGTTATTATTGTTATTGTTATTGTTATTATTATTATTGTTGTTTTTATTGTTATTATTGTTATTATTGTTATTATTGTTATCAGTATTATTGTTATTGTTGTTATTATTGCTATTGTTATTGTTGTTATTGTTGTTATTATTGTTATTGTTGTTATTATTATTATTATTGTTATTAATGTTATATTGTTATTATTGTTATTGTTGTTATTGTTATTATTGTTATTGTTGTTATTGTTGTTATTGTTGTTATTAATGTTATTGTTGTTATTGTTGTTATTATTGTTATTTTTATTGTTGTTATTCTTCTTATTATTATTATTATTGTTATTATTGTTATTGTTGTTATTATTGTTATTATTGTTGTTATTGTTATTGTTGTTATTATTCTTATTATTGTTGTTATTGTTATTATTGTTATAATTGATTTTGTTGTTATTATTGTTGTTATTATTGTTATTGTTGTTTTTGTTAGTATTGTTATTATTGTTATTGTTGTTATTGTTGATATTATTGTTATTATTGTTATTATTGTTATTATTGTTATTATTGTTATTGTTGTTATTGTTGTTATTATTGTTATTATTGTTATTGTTGTTATTATTATTATTGTTGTTATTGTTGTTATTACTGTTATTGTTGTTATTGTTGTTATTGTTGTTATTTTTGTTGTTATTGTTATAGTTATTGTTGTTATTATTCTTATTATTATTGTTATTGTTATTATTGTTATTATTGTTATTGTTATTGTTATTATTATTATTGTTGTTATTATTGTTATTATTGTTATTATTGTTATTATTGTTATCAGTATTATTGTTATTGTTGTTATTATTGCTATTGTTATTGTTGTTATTGTTGTTATTATTGTTATTGTTGTTATTATTATTATTATTGTTATTAATGTTATATTGTTATTATTGTTATTGTTGTTATTGTTATTATTGTTATTGTTGTTATTGTTGTTATTAATGTTATTGTTGTTATTGTTGTTATTATTGTTATTTTTATTGTTGTTATTCTTCTTATTATTATTATTATTGTTATTATTGTTATTGTTGTTATTATTGTTATTATTGTTGTTATTGTTATTGTTGTTATTATTCTTATTATTGTTGTTATTGTTGTTATTGTTAATGTTGTTATTATTGTTATTGTTATTGTTGTTATTATTATTGTTATTGTTGTTATTGTTGTTATTGTTGTTATTATTGTTATTATTGTTATTGTTGTTATTATTATTATTGTTGTTATTGTTGTTATTACTGTTATTATTGTTGTTATTGTTAATGTGGTTATTATTGTTATTGTTGTTATTGTTGTTATTGTTGTTGTTATTGTTATAGTTGTTATTGTTGTTATTATTGTTACTATTGTTATTGTTGTTAATATTGTTATTTTTGTTATTGTTGTTATTATTGTTCTTATTGTTTTTATGGATATTGTTGTAATTATTGTTATTGTTGTTATTGTTGTTCTTATTGCTATTATTGTTATTATTGTTATTAGTGTTATTAATGTTATTATCGTTATTGTTGTTATTGTTGTCATTGTTGTTAATGTTGTTATTATTTTTATTGCTGTTATTGTTATTATTGTTATTATTGTTATTATTGTTATTATTGTTATTGTTATTGTTATTATTGTTATTATTGTTATTATTGTTATTATTGTTCTTATTGCTATTATTGTTATTATTGTTATTAGTGTTATTATTGTTATTATCGTTATTGTTTTTATTGTTGTTATTGTTGATATTAATTTTATTATAGTTATTGTTGTTATTATTGTTATTGTTGTTATTGTTGTTATTATTGTTATTAATGCTATTATTATTACTATTGTTATTAATGTTATATTGTTATTATTTTTATTGTTGTTATTGTTGTTATTGTTGTCATTGTTGTTATTATTGTTATTTTTGTTATTGTTTTTATTATTGTTATTGTTGTTATTGTTGTTATTATTGTTATTATTGTTATTATAATTATTATTGTAATTAATGTTATATTGTTATTATTGTTATTATTGTTATTATTGTTATTATTGTTATTGTTATTGTTATTATTGTTATTATTGTTAGTATTGTTATTATTGTTCTTATTGCTTTATTGTTATTATTGTTATTAGTGTTATTAATGTTATAATCGTTATTGTTGTTATTGTTGTCATTGTTGTTATTGTTGTTATTATTGTTATTGTTGTTATTGTTGTTATTATTGTTATTGTTGTTATTGTAGTTATTATTGTTATTATTGTTGTTATTGTTTTGTTGTTATTATTGTTATTGTTATTGTTATTATTGTTATTATTGTTATTGTTATTGTTGTTATTATTGTTATTGTTATTGTTATTATTGTTATTGTTGTTATTATTGTTATTTTTATTGTTGTTATTCTTCTTATTATTATTATTATTGTTATTATTGTTATTGTTGTTATTATTGTTATTATTGTTGTTATTGTTATTGCTGTTATTATTCTTATTATTGTTGTTATTGTTATTATTGTATTTATTGATTTTGTTGTTATTATTGTTGTTATTATTGTTATTGTTGTTTTTGTTAGTATTGTTATTATTGTTATTATTGTTCTTATTGCTATTATTGTTATTATTGTTATTATTGTTATTAGTGTTATTAATGTTATTATCGTTATTGTTGTTACTGTTGTTATTGTTGTTATTATTTTTATTATAGTTATTGTTGTTATTGTTGTTATTATTGTTATTATTGTTATTATTATTATTATTATTAACGTTATATTGTTATTATTGTTATTGTTGTTATTGTTGTTATTATTGTTGTTATTGTTGTTATTATTGTTATTATTGTTCTTATTGTTATTGATGTTATTATTGTTATTGTTGCTATTGTTGATATTGTTGTTATTGTTATTGTTGTTATTATTGTTATTGTTGTTATTGTTATTATTGTTATTATTGTTATTATTGTTATTATTGTTATTATTGTTATTATTTTTATTGTTATTGTTGTTATTATTGTTATTGTTATTGTTGTTATTATTGTTATTGTTATTGTTATTATTGTTATTGTTGTTATTGTTGTTATTATTATTATTATTGTTATTATAATTATTATTGTTCTTAATGTTATATTGTTATTATTGTTATTGTTGTTATTGTTGTTATTATTGTTATTATTGTTATTGTTGTTATTATTATTATTGTTGTTATTGTTGTTATTACTGTTATTGTTGTTATTGTTGTTATTATTGTTATTTTTGTTATTATTGTTGTTATTGATATTGTTGTTATTATTCTTATTATTGTTGTTATTGTTATTATTGTTATTATTGATTTTGTTGTTATTATTGTTATTGTTGTTTTTGTTATTGTTATTATTGTTATTATTGTTAGTATTGTTATTATTGTTCTTATTGCTATTATTGTTACTATTGTTATTAGTGTTATTAATGTTATTATCGTTATTGTTGTTATTGTTGTCATTGTTGTTATTGTTGTTATTATTGTTATTGTTGTTATTGTTGTTATTATTGTTATTGTTGTTATTGTAGTTATTATTGTTATTATTGTTGTTATTGTTAATGTTGTTATTATTGTTATTGTTGTTATTATTATTATTGTTGTTATTGTTGTTATTACTGTTATTATTGTTGTTATTGTTAATGTGGTTATTATTGTTATTGTTGTTATTGTTGTTGTTATTGTTATAGTTGTTATTGTTGTTATTATTGTTACTATTGTTATTGTTGTTAATATTGTTATTTTTGTTAGTGTTGTTATTATTGTTCTTATTGTTTTTATGGATATTGTTGTAATTATTGTTATTGTTGTTATTGTTGTTATTGTTGTTATTATTGTTATTATTGTTATTATTGTTATTATTGTTATTGTTATTGCTATTATTGTTATTATTGTTATTATTGTTATTATTGTTCTTATTGCTATTATTGTTATTATTGTTATTAGTGTTATTAATGTTATTACTGTTATTATTGTTGTTATTATTAATGTGGTTATTATTGTTATTGTTGTTATTGTTGTTGTTATTGTTATAGTTCTTATTGTTGTTATTATTGTTACTACTGTTATTGTTGTTAATATTGTTATTTTTGTTATTGTTGTTATTATTGTTGTTATTGTATTTATGGTTATTGTTGTAATTATTTTTATTGTTGTTATTGTTGTTATTGTTGTTGTTATTGTTGTTATTGTTTTTATTGTTATTGTGGTTATTATTGTTATTGTTGTTATTGTTATTATTGTTATTGTTATTGTTATTATAGTTATTATTGCTATTGTTGTTATTGTTGTTATTGTTATTGTTGTTATTGTTGTTATTGTTGTTATTTTTGTTGTTATTGTTATAGTTATTGTTGTTATTATTCTTATTATTATTGTTATTGTTATTATTGTTATTATTGTTATTGTTATTGTTATTATTATTATTGTTGTTATTATTGTTATTATTGTTATTATTGTTATTATTGTTATCAGTATTATTGTTATTGTTGTTATTATTGCTATTGTTATTGTTGTTATTGTTGTTATTATTGTTATTGTTGTTATTATTATTATTATTGTTATTAATGTTATATTGTTATTATTGTTATTGTTGTTATTGTTATTATTGTTATTGTTGTTATTGTTGTTATTAATGTTATTGTTGTTATTGTTGTTATTATTGTTATTTAATTGTTGTTATTCTTCTTATTATTATTATTATTGTTATTATTGTTATTGTTGTTATTATTGTTATTATTGTTGTTATTGTTATTGTTGTTATTATTCTTATTATTGTTGTTATTGTTGTTATTGTTAATGTTGTTATTATTGTTATTGTTATTGTTGTTATTATTATTGTTATTGTTGTTATTGTTGTTATTGTTGTTATTATTGTTATTATTGTTATTGTTGTTATTATTATTATTGTTGTTATTGTTGTTATTACTGTTATTATTGTTGTTATTGTTAATGTGGTTATTATTGTTATTGTTGTTATTGTTGTTATTGTTGTTGTTATTGTTATAGTTGTTATTGTTGTTATTATTGTTACTATTGTTATTGTTGTTAATATTGTTATTTTTGTTATTGTTGTTATTATTGTTCTTATTGTTTTTATGGATATTGTTGTAATTATTGTTATTGTTGTTATTGTTGTTCTTATTGCTATTATTGTTATTATTGTTATTAGTGTTATTAATGTTATTATCGTTATTGTTGTTATTGTTGTCATTGTTGTTAATGTTGTTATTATTTTTATTGCTGTTATTGTTATTATTGTTATTATTGTTATTATTGTTATTATTGTTATTGTTATTGTTATTATTGTTATTATTGTTATTATTGTTATTATTGTTCTTATTGCTATTATTGTTATTATTGTTATTAGTGTTATTAATGTTATTATCGTTATTGTTTTTATTGTTGTTATTGTTGATATTAATTTTATTATAGTTATTGTTGTTATTATTGTTATTGTTGTTATTGTTGTTATTATTGTTATTAATGCTATTATTATTACTATTGTTATTAATGTTATATTGTTATTATTTTTATTGTTGTTATTGTTGTTATTGTTGTCATTGTTGTTATTATTGTTATTTTTGTTATTGTTTTTATTATTGTTATTGTTGTTATTGTTGTTATTATTGTTATTATTGTTATTATAATTATTATTGTAATTAATGTTATATTGTTATTATTGTTATTATTGTTATTATTGTTATTATTGTTATTGTTATTGTTATTATTGTTATTATTGTTAGTATTGTTATTATTGTTCTTATTGCTTTATTGTTATTATTGTTATTAGTGTTATTAATGTTATAATCGTTATTGTTGTTATTGTTGTCATTGTTGTTATTGTTGTTATTATTGTTATTGTTGTTATTGTTGTTATTATTGTTATTGTTGTTATTGTAGTTATTATTGTTATTATTGTTGTTATTGTTTTGTTGTTATTATTGTTATTGTTATTGTTATTATTGTTATTATTGTTATTGTTATTGTTGTTATTATTGTTATTGTTATTGTTATTATTGTTATTGTTGTTATTATTGTTATTTTTATTGTTGTTATTCTTCTTATTATTATTATTATTGTTATTATTGTTATTGTTGTTATTATTGTTATTATTGTTGTTATTGTTATTGCTGTTATTATTCTTATTATTGTTGTTATTGTTATTATTGTATTTATTGATTTTGTTGTTATTATTGTTGTTATTATTGTTATTGTTGTTTTTGTTAGTATTGTTATTATTGTTATTATTGTTCTTATTGCTATTATTGTTATTATTGTTATTATTGTTATTAGTGTTATTAATGT
Organism: Vespa crabro; assembly: GCF_910589235.1. Classification (NCBI taxonomy): domain Eukaryota; kingdom Metazoa; phylum Arthropoda; class Insecta; order Hymenoptera; family Vespidae; genus Vespa; species Vespa crabro. The sequence goes on from NC_060965.1 coordinate 8,423,689, forward strand.
TATTATCGTTATTGTTGTTACTGTTGTTATTGTTGTTATTATTTTTATTATAGTTATTGTTGTTATTGTTGTTATTATTGTTATTATTGTTATTATTATTATTATTATTAACGTTATATTGTTATTATTGTTATTGTTGTTATTGTTGTTATTATTGTTGTTATTGTTGTTATTATTGTTATTATTGTTCTTATTGTTATTGATGTTATTATTGTTATTGTTGCTATTGTTGATATTGTTGTTATTGTTATTGTTGTTATTATTGTTATTGTTGTTATTGTTATTATTGTTATTATTGTTATTATTGTTATTATTGTTATTATTGTTATTATTTTTATTGTTATTGTTGTTATTATTGTTATTGTTATTGTTGTTATTATTGTTATTGTTATTGTTATTATTGTTATTGTTGTTATTGTTGTTATTATTATTATTATTGTTATTATAATTATTATTGTTCTTAATGTTATATTGTTATTATTGTTATTGTTGTTATTGTTGTTATTATTGTTATTATTGTTATTGTTGTTATTATTATTATTGTTGTTATTGTTGTTATTACTGTTATTGTTGTTATTGTTGTTATTATTGTTATTTTTGTTATTATTGTTGTTATTGATATTGTTGTTATTATTCTTATTATTGTTGTTATTGTTATTATTGTTATTATTGATTTTGTTGTTATTATTGTTATTGTTGTTTTTGTTATTGTTATTATTGTTATTATTGTTAGTATTGTTATTATTGTTCTTATTGCTATTATTGTTACTATTGTTATTAGTGTTATTAATGTTATTATCGTTATTGTTGTTATTGTTGTCATTGTTGTTATTGTTGTTATTATTGTTATTGTTGTTATTGTTGTTATTATTGTTATTGTTGTTATTGTAGTTATTATTGTTATTATTGTTGTTATTGTTAATGTTGTTATTATTGTTATTGTTGTTATTATTATTATTGTTGTTATTGTTGTTATTACTGTTATTATTGTTGTTATTGTTAATGTGGTTATTATTGTTATTGTTGTTATTGTTGTTGTTATTGTTATAGTTGTTATTGTTGTTATTATTGTTACTATTGTTATTGTTGTTAATATTGTTATTTTTGTTAGTGTTGTTATTATTGTTCTTATTGTTTTTATGGATATTGTTGTAATTATTGTTATTGTTGTTATTGTTGTTATTGTTGTTATTATTGTTATTATTGTTATTATTGTTATTATTGTTATTGTTATTGCTATTATTGTTATTATTGTTATTATTGTTATTATTGTTCTTATTGCTATTATTGTTATTATTGTTATTAGTGTTATTAATGTTATTACTGTTATTATTGTTGTTATTATTAATGTGGTTATTATTGTTATTGTTGTTATTGTTGTTGTTATTGTTATAGTTCTTATTGTTGTTATTATTGTTACTACTGTTATTGTTGTTAATATTGTTATTTTTGTTATTGTTGTTATTATTGTTGTTATTGTATTTATGGTTATTGTTGTAATTATTGTTATTGTTGTTATTGTTGTTATTGTTGTTGTTATTGTTGTTATTGTTTTTATTGTTATTGTGGTTATTATTGTTATTGTTGTTATTGTTATTATTGTTATTGTTATTGTTATTATAGTTATTATTGCTATTGTTGTTATTGTTGTTATTGTTATTGTTGTTATTGTTGTTATTGTTGTTATTTTTGTTGTTATTGTTATAGTTATTGTTGTTATTATTCTTATTATTATTGTTATTGTTATTATTGTTATTATTGTTATTGTTATTGTTATTATTATTATTGTTGTTATTATTGTTATTATTGTTATTATTGTTATTATTGTTATCAGTATTATTGTTATTGTTGTTATTATTGCTATTGTTATTGTTGTTATTGTTGTTATTATTGTTATTGTTGTTATTATTATTATTATTGTTATTAATGTTATATTGTTATTATTGTTATTGTTGTTATTGTTATTATTGTTATTGTTGTTATTGTTGTTATTAATGTTATTGTTGTTATTGTTGTTATTATTGTTATTTTTATTGTTGTTATTCTTCTTATTATTATTATTATTGTTATTATTGTTATTGTTGTTATTATTGTTATTATTGTTGTTATTGTTATTGTTGTTATTATTCTTATTATTGTTGTTATTGTTGTTATTGTTAATGTTGTTATTATTGTTATTGTTATTGTTGTTATTATTATTGTTATTGTTGTTATTGTTGTTATTGTTGTTATTATTGTTATTATTGTTATTGTTGTTATTATTATTATTGTTGTTATTGTTGTTATTACTGTTATTATTGTTGTTATTGTTAATGTGGTTATTATTGTTATTGTTGTTATTGTTGTTATTGTTGTTGTTATTGTTATAGTTGTTATTGTTGTTATTATTGTTACTATTGTTATTGTTGTTAATATTGTTATTTTTGTTATTGTTGTTATTATTGTTCTTATTGTTTTTATGGATATTGTTGTAATTATTGTTATTGTTGTTATTGTTGTTCTTATTGCTATTATTGTTATTATTGTTATTAGTGTTATTAATGTTATTATCGTTATTGTTGTTATTGTTGTCATTGTTGTTAATGTTGTTATTATTTTTATTGCTGTTATTGTTATTATTGTTATTATTGTTATTATTGTTATTATTGTTATTGTTATTGTTATTATTGTTATTATTGTTATTATTGTTATTATTGTTCTTATTGCTATTATTGTTATTATTGTTATTAGTGTTATTAATGTTATTATCGTTATTGTTTTTATTGTTGTTATTGTTGATATTAATTTTATTATAGTTATTGTTGTTATTATTGTTATTGTTGTTATTGTTGTTATTATTGTTATTAATGCTATTATTATTACTATTGTTATTAATGTTATATTGTTATTATTTTTATTGTTGTTATTGTTGTTATTGTTGTTATTGTTGTTATTATTGTTATTTTTGTTATTGTTTTTATTATTGTTATTGTTGTTATTGTTGTTATTATTGTTATTATTGTTATTATAATTATTATTGTAATTAATGTTATATTGTTATTATTGTTATTATTGTTATTATTGTTATTATTGTTATTGTTATTGTTATTATTGTTATTATTGTTAGTATTGTTATTATTGTTCTTATTGCTTTATTGTTATTATTGTTATTAGTGTTATTAATGTTATAATCGTTATTGTTGTTATTGTTGTCATTGTTGTTATTGTTGTTATTATTGTTATTGTTGTTATTGTTGTTATTATTGTTATTGTTGTTATTGTAGTTATTATTGTTATTATTGTTGTTATTGTTTTGTTGTTATTATTGTTATTGTTATTGTTATTATTGTTATTATTGTTATTGTTATTGTTGTTATTATTGTTATTGTTATTGTTATTATTGTTATTGTTGTTATTATTGTTATTTTTATTGTTGTTATTCTTCTTATTATTATTATTATTGTTATTATTGTTATTGTTGTTATTATTGTTATTATTGTTGTTATTGTTATTGCTGTTATTATTCTTATTATTGTTGTTATTGTTATTATTGTATTTATTGATTTTGTTGTTATTATTGTTGTTATTATTGTTATTGTTGTTTTTGTTAGTATTGTTATTATTGTTATTATTGTTCTTATTGCTATTATTGTTATTATTGTTATTATTGTTATTAGTGTTATTAATGTTATTATCGTTATTGTTGTTACTGTTGTTATTGTTGTTATTATTTTTATTATAGTTATTGTTGTTATTGTTGTTATTATTGTTATTATTGTTATTATTATTATTATTATTAACGTTATATTGTTATTATTGTTATTGTTGTTATTGTTGTTATTATTGTTGTTATTGTTGTTATTATTGTTATTATTGTTCTTATTGTTATTGATGTTATTATTGTTATTGTTGCTATTGTTGATATTGTTGTTATTGTTATTGTTGTTATTATTGTTATTGTTGTTATTGTTATTATTGTTATTATTGTTATTATTGTTATTATTGTTATTATTGTTATTATTTTTATTGTTATTGTTGTTATTATTGTTATTGTTATTGTTGTTATTATTGTTATTGTTATTGTTATTATTGTTATTGTTGTTATTGTTGTTATTATTATTATTATTGTTATTATAATTATTATTGTTCTTAATGTTATATTGTTATTATTGTTATTGTTGTTATTGTTGTTATTATTGTTATTATTGTTATTGTTGTTATTATTATTATTGTTGTTATTGTTGTTATTACTGTTATTGTTGTTATTGTTGTTATTATTGTTATTTTTGTTATTATTGTTGTTATTGATATTGTTGTTATTATTCTTATTATTGTTGTTATTGTTATTATTGTTATTATTGATTTTGTTGTTATTATTGTTATTGTTGTTTTTGTTATTGTTATTATTGTTATTATTGTTAGTATTGTTATTATTGTTCTTATTGCTATTATTGTTACTATTGTTATTAGTGTTATTAATGTTATTATCGTTATTGTTGTTATTGTTGTCATTGTTGTTATTGTTGTTATTATTGTTATTGTTGTTATTGTTGTTATTATTGTTATTGTTGTTATTGTAGTTATTATTGTTATTATTGTTGTTATTGTTAATGTTGTTATTATTGTTATTGTTGTTATTATTATTATTGTTGTTATTGTTGTTATTACTGTTATTATTGTTGTTATTGTTAATGTGGTTATTATTGTTATTGTTGTTATTGTTGTTGTTATTGTTATAGTTGTTATTGTTGTTATTATTGTTACTATTGTTATTGTTGTTAATATTGTTATTTTTGTTAGTGTTGTTATTATTGTTCTTATTGTTTTTATGGATATTGTTGTAATTATTGTTATTGTTGTTATTGTTGTTATTGTTGTTATTATTGTTATTATTGTTATTATTGTTATTATTGTTATTGTTATTGTTATTATTGTTATTATTGTTATTATTGTTATTATTGTTCTTATTGCTATTATTGTTATTATTGTTATTAGTGTTATTAATGTTATTACTGTTATTATTGTTGTTATTATTAATGTGGTTATTATTGTTATTGTTGTTATTGTTGTTGTTATTGTTATAGTTCTTATTGTTGTTATTATTGTTACTACTGTTATTGTTGTTAATATTGTTATTTTTGTTATTGTTGTTATTATTGTTGTTATTGTATTTATGGTTATTGTTGTAATTATTGTTATTGTTGTTATTGTTGTTATTGTTGTTGTTATTGTTGTTATTGTTTTTATTGTTATTGTGGTTATTATTGTTATTGTTGTTATTGTTATTATTGTTATTGTTATTGTTATTATAGTTATTATTGCTATTGTTGTTATTGTTGTTATTGTTATTGTTGTTATTATTGTTATTGTTGTTATTGTTATTATTGTTATTATTGTTATTATTGTTATTATTGTTATTGTTATTGTTATTATTGTTATTATTGTTATTATTGTTATTATTGTTCTTATTGCTATTATTGTTATTATTGTTATTAGTGTTATTAATGTTATTATCGGTATTGTTGTTATTGTTGTTATTGTTGTTATTATTTTTATTATAGTTATTGTTGTTATTATTCTTATTGTT
>NC_060965.1:8434254-8439254 GCF_910589235.1 Vespa crabro
TTGTTATTTTTGTTATTATTGTTGTTATTGATATTGTTGTTATTATTCTTATTATTGTTGTTATTGTTATTATTGTTATTATTGATTTTGTTGTTATTATTGTTATTGTTGTTTTTGTTATTGTTATTATTGTTATTATTGTTAGTATTGTTATTATTGTTCTTATTGCTATTATTGTTACTATTGTTATTAGTGTTATTAATGTTATTATCGTTATTGTTGTTATTGTTGTCATTGTTGTTATTGTTGTTATTATTGTTATTGTTGTTATTGTTGTTATTATTGTTATTGTTGTTATTGTAGTTATTATTGTTATTATTGTTGTTATTGTTAATGTTGTTATTATTGTTATTGTTGTTATTATTATTATTGTTGTTATTGTTGTTATTACTGTTATTATTGTTGTTATTGTTAATGTGGTTATTATTGTTATTGTTGTTATTGTTGTTATTGTTGTTGTTATTGTTATAGTTGTTATTGTTGTTATTATTGTTACTATTGTTATTGTTGTTAATATTGTTATTTTTGTTATTGTTGTTATTATTGTTCTTATTGTTTTTATGGATATTGTTGTAATTATTGTTATTGTTGTTATTGTTGTTATTGTTGTTATTATTGTTATTATTGTTATTATTGTTATTATTGTTATTGTTATTGCTATTATTGTTATTATTGTTATTATTGTTATTATTGTTCTTATTGCTATTATTGTTATTATTGTTATTAGTGTTATTAATGTTATTACTGTTATTATTGTTGTTATTATTAATGTGGTTATTATTGTTATTGTTGTTATTGTTGTTGTTATTGTTATAGTTCTTATTGTTGTTATTATTGTTACTACTGTTATTGTTGTTAATATTGTTATTTTTGTTATTGTTGTTATTATTGTTGTTATTGTATTTATGGTTATTGTTGTAATTATTGTTATTGTTGTTATTGTTGTTATTATTGTTATTGTTGTTATTGTTATTATTGTTATTATTGTTATTATTGTTATTATTGTTATTGTTATTGTTATTATTGTTATTATTGTTATTATTGTTATTATTGTTCTTATTGCTATTATTGTTATTATTGTTATTAGTGTTATTAATGTTATTATTGGTATTGTTGTTATTGTTGTTATTGTTGTTATTATTTTTATTATAGTTATTGTTGTTATTATTGTTATTGTTGTTATTGTTTTTATTATTGTTATTATTGTTATTATTATTATTATTGTTATTAATGTTATATTGTTATTATTGTTATTATTGTTATTGTTATTGTCATTATTATTATTGTTGTTATTATTGTTATTATTATTATTATTGTTATTGTTGTTATTATTGTTATTGTTATTATTGTTATTATTATTATTATTATTATTATTATTATTATTATTATCCTAATTGTTATTAATGTTTTTATTATTATTGTTATTATTATTTTTGTTGTTATTGGTGTTGTTGTTATTAATATTATTATTATTATTATTATTATTATTATTATTGTTATTATTGTTATTGTTGTTATTATTTGTTATTAATGTTATTATTGTTATTATTGTTATTATTGTTATTGTTATTGTTATTATTATTAATGTTGTTATTATTGTTATTATTGTTATTATTGTTATTATTGTTATCAGTATTATTGTTATTGTTGTTATTATTGCTATTGTTATTGTTGTTATTGTTGTTATTATTGTTATTGTTGTTATTATTATTATTATTGTTATTAATGTCATATTGTTATTATTGTTATTGTTGTTATTGTTATTATTGTTATTGTTGTTATTGTTGTTATTAATGTTATTGTTGTTATTGTTGTTATTATTGTTATTTTTATTGTTGTTATTCTTCTTATTATTATTATTATTGTTATTATTGTTATTGTTGTTATTATTGTTATTATTGTTGTTATTGTTATTGTTGTTATTATTCTTATTATTGTTGTTATTGTTATTATTGTTATAATTGATTTTGTTGTTATTATTGTTGTTATTATTGTTATTGTTGTTTTTGTTAGTATTGTTATTATTGTTATTGTTGTTATTGTTGATATTATTGTTATTATTGTTATTATTGTTATTATTGTTATTATTGTTATTGTTGTTATTGTTGTTATTATTGTTATTATTGTTATTGTTGTTATTATTATTATTGTTGTTATTGTTGTTATTACTGTTATTGTTGTTATTGTTGTTATTGTTGTCATTGTTGTTATTGTTGTTATTATTGTTATTGTTGTTATTGTTGTTATTATTGTTATTGTTGTTATTGTTGTTATTATTGTTATTATTGTTATTGTTGTTATTATTATTATTGTTGTTATTGTTGTTATTACTGTTATTGTTGTTATTGTTGTTATTATTGTTATTTTTGTTATTATTGTTGTTATTGATATTGTTGTTATTATTCTTATTATTGTTGTTATTGTTATTATTGTTATTATTGATATTGTTGTTATTATTGTTATTGTTGTTTTTGTTATTGTTATTATTGTTATTATTGTTAGTATTGTTATTATTGTTCTTATTGCTATTATTGTTACTATTGTTATTAGTGTTATTAATGTTATTATCGTTATTGTTGTTATTGTTGTCATTGTTGTTATTGTTGTTATTATTTTTATTATAGTTATTGTTGTTATTGTTGTTATTATTGTTATTATTGTTATTATTATTATTATTATTAACGTTATATTGTTATTATTGTTATTGTTGTTATTGTTGTTATTATTGTTGTTATTGTTGTTATTATTGTTATTATTGTTCTTATTGTTATTGATGTTATTATTGTTATTGTTGCTATTGTTGATATTGTTGTTATTGTTATTGTTGTTATTATTGTTATTGTTGTTATTGTTATTATTGTTATTATTGTTATTATTGTTATTATTGTTATTATTGTTATTATTTTTATTGTTATTGTTGTTATTATTGTTATTGTTATTGTTGTTATTATTGTTATTGTTATTGTTATTATTGTTATTGTTGTTATTGTTGTTATTATTATTATTATTGTTATTATAATTATTATTGTTATTAATGTTATATTGTTATTATTGTTATTGTTGTTATTGTTGTTATTATTGTTATTATTGTTATTGTTGTTATTATTATTATTGTTGTTATTGTTGTTATTACTGTTATTGTTGTTATTGTTGTTATTATTGTTATTATTGTTATTATTGTTATTATTGTTATTGTTGTTATTGTTGTTATTATTGTTATTATTGTTATTGTTGTTATTATTATTATTGTTGTTATTGTTGTTATTACTGTTATTGTTGTTATTGTTGTTATTGTTGTTATTGTTATAGTTATTGTTGTTATTATTCTTATTATTATTGTTATTGTTATTATTGTTATTATTGATATTATTGTTATTATTGTTATTGTTATTGTTGTTATTATTGTTATTGTTATTGTTATTATTGTCATTATTGTTATTATTGTTATTATTGTTATTATTGTTATTATTGTTCTTATTGCTATTATTGTTATTATTGTTATTATTGTTATTAGTGTTATTAATGTTATTATCGTTATTGTTGTTACTGTTGTTATTGTTGTTATTATTTTTATTATAGTTATTGTTGTTATTGTTGTTATTATTGTTATTATTGTTATTATTATTATTATTATTAACGTTATATTGTTATTATTGTTATTGTTGTTATTGTTGTTATTATTGTTGTTATTGTTGTTATTATTGTTATTATTGTTCTTATTGTTATTGATGTTATTATTGTTATTGTTGCTATTGTTGATATTGTTGTTATTGTTATTGTTGTTATTATTGTTATTGTTGTTATTGTTATTATTGTTATTATTGTTATTATTGTTATTATTGTTATTATTGTTATTATTTTTATTGTTATTGTTGTTATTATTGTTATTGTTATTGTTGTTATTATTGTTATTGTTATTGTTATTATTGTTATTGTTGTTATTGTTGTTATTATTGTTATTATTGTTATTATAATTATTATTGTTATTAATGTTATATTGTTATTATTGTTATTGTTGTTATTGTTGTTATTATTGTTATTGTTGTTATTATTATTATTGTTGTTATTGTTGTTATTACTGTTATTGTTGTTATTGTTTTTATTATTGTTATTGTTGTTATTGTTGTTATTATTGTTATTATTGTTATTATAATTATTATTGTAATTAATGTTATATTGTTATTATTGTTATTATTGTTATTATTGTTATTATTGTTATTGTTATTGTTATTATTGTTATTATTGTTAGTATTGTTATTATTGTTCTTATTGCTTTATTGTTATTATTGTTATTAGTGTTATTAATGTTATAATCGTTATTGTTGTTATTGTTGTCATTGTTGTTATTGTTGTTATTATTGTTATTGTTGTTATTGTTGTTATTATTGTTATTGTTGTTATTGTAGTTATTATTGTTATTATTGTTGTTATTGTTTTGTTGTTATTATTGTTATTGTTATTGTTATTATTGTTATTATTGTTATTGTTATTGTTGTTATTATTGTTATTGTTATTGTTATTATTGTTATTGTTGTTATTATTGTTATTTTTATTGTTGTTATTCTTCTTATTATTATTATTATTGTTATTATTGTTATTGTTGTTATTATTGTTATTATTGTTGTTATTGTTATTGCTGTTATTATTCTTATTATTGTTGTTATTGTTATTATTGTATTTATTGATTTTGTTGTTATTATTGTTGTTATTATTGTTATTGTTGTTTTTGTTAGTATTGTTATTATTGTTATTATTGTTCTTATTGCTATTATTGTTATTATTGTTATTATTGTTATTAGTGTTATTAATGTTATTATCGTTATTGTTGTTACTGTTGTTATTGTTGTTATTATTTTTATTATAGTTATTGTTGTTATTGTTGTTATTATTGTTATTGTTGTTATTGTAGTTATTATTGTTATTATTGTTGTTATTGTTAATGTTGTTATTATTGTTATTGTTGTTATTATTATTATTGTTGTTATTGTTGTTATTACTGT
>NC_060965.1:8444254-8454254 GCF_910589235.1 Vespa crabro
ACTGTTATTGTTGTTAATATTGTTATTTTTGTTATTGTTGTTATTATTGTTGTTATTGTATTTATGGTTATTGTTGTAATTATTGTTATTGTTGTTATTGTTGTTATTATTGTTATTGTTGTTATTGTTATTATTGTTATTATTGTTATTATTGTTATTATTGTTATTGTTATTGTTATTATTGTTATTATTGTTATTATTGTTATTATTGTTCTTATTGCTATTATTGTTATTATTGTTATTAGTGTTATTAATGTTATTATCGGTATTGTTGTTATTGTTGTTATTGTTGTTATTATTTTTATTATAGTTATTGTTGTTATTATTGTTATTGTTGTTATTGTTTTTATTATTGTTATTATTGTTATTATTATTATTATTGTTATTAATGTTATATTGTTATTATTGTTATTATTGTTATTGTTATTGTCATTATTATTATTGTTGTTATTATTGTTATTATTATTATTATTGTTATTGTTGTTATTATTGTTATTGTTATTACTGTTATTATTATTATTATTATTATTATTATTATTATTATTATCCTAATTGTTATTAATGTTTTTATTATTATTGTTATTATTATTTTTGTTGTTATTGGTGTTGTTGTTATTAATATTATTATTATTATTATTATTATTATTATTGTTATTATTGTTAGTGTTGTTATTATTTCTTATTAATGTTATTATTGTTATTATTGTTATTATTGTTATTATTGTTATTATTGTTATTGTTATTGTTATTATTATTATTGTTGTTATTATTGTTATTATTGTTATTATTGTTATTATTGTTATCAGTATTATTGTTATTGTTGTTATTATTGCTATTGTTATTGTTGTTATTGTTGTTATTATTGTTATTGTTGTTATTATTATTATTATTGTTATTAATGTTATATAGTTATTATTGTTATTGTTGTTATTGTTATTATTGTTATTGTTGTTATTGTTGTTATTGTTGTTATTAATGTTATTGTTGTTATTGTTGTTATTATTGTTATTTTTATTGTTGTTATTCTTCTTATTATTATTATTATTGTTATTATTGTTATTGTTGTTATTATTGTTATTATTGTTGTTATTGTTATTGTTGTTATTATTCTTATTATTGTTGTTATTGTTATTATTGTTATAATTGATTTTGTTGTTATTATTGTTGTTATTATTGTTATTGTTGTTTTTGTTAGTATTGTTATTATTGTTATTGTTGTTATTGTTGATATTATTGTTATTATTGTTATTATTGTTATTATTGTTATTATTGTTATTGTTGTTATTGTTGTTATTATTGTTATTATTGTTATTGTTGTTATTATTATTATTGTTGTTATTGTTGTTATTACTGTTATTGTTGTTATTGTTGTTATTGTTGTCATTGTTGTTATTGTTGTTATTATTGTTATTGTTGTTATTGTTGTTATTATTGTTATTGTTGTTATTGTAGTTATTATTGTTATTATTGTTGTTATTGTTATTGTTGTTATTATTGTTATTGTTATTGTTGTTATTATTATTGTTATTGTTGTTATTGTTGTTATTGTTGTTATTGTTATTATTGTTATTGTTATTGTTGTTATTATTGTTATTGTTATTGTTATTATTGTTATTATTGTTATTATTGTTATTATTGTTATTATTGTTATTATTGTTCTTATTGCTATTATTGTTATTATTGTTATTATTGTTATTAGTGTTATTAATGTTATTATCGTTATTGTTGTTACTGTTGTTATTGTTGTTATTATTTTTATTATAGTTATTGTTGTTATTGTTGTTATTATTGTTATTATTGTTATTATTATTATTATTATTAACGTTATATTGTTATTATTGTTATTGTTGTTATTGTTGTTATTATTGTTGTTATTGTTGTTATTATTGTTATTATTGTTCTTATTGTCATTGATGTTATTATTGTTATTGTTGCTATTGTTGATATTGTTGTTATTGTTATTGTTGTTATTATTGTTATTGTTGTTATTGTTATTATTGTTATTATTGTTATTATTGTTATTATTGTTATTATTGTTATTATTTTTATTGTTATTGTTGTTATTATTGTTATTGTTATTGTTGTTATTATTGTTATTGTTATTGTTATTATTGTTATTGTTGTTATTGTTGTTATTATTGTTATTATTGTTATTATAATTATTATTGTTATTAATGTTATATTGTTATTATTGTTATTGTTGTTATTGTTGTTATTATTGTTATTATTGTTATTGTTGTTATTATTATTATTGTTGTTATTGTTGTTATTACTGTTATTGTTGTTATTGTTGTTATTATTGTTATTTTTGTTATTATTGTTGTTATTGATATTGTTGTTATTATTCTTATTATTGTTGTTATTGTTATTATTGTTATTATTGATATTGTTGTTATTATTGTTATTGTTGTTTTTGTTATTGTTATTATTGTTATTATTGTTAGTATTGTTATTATTGTTCTTATTGCTATTATTGTTACTATTGTTATTAGTGTTATTAATGTTATTATCGTTATTGTTGTTATTGTTGTCATTGTTGTTATTGTTGTTATTATTGTTATTGTTGTTATTGTTGTTATTATTGTTATTGTTGTTATTGTAGTTATTATTGTTATTATTGTTGTTATTGTTAATGTTGTTATTATTGTTATTGTTATTGTTGTTATTATTATTGTTATTGTTGTTATTGTTGTTATTGTTGTTATTATTGTTATTATTGTTATTGTTGTTATTATTATTATTGTTGTTATTGTTGTTATTACTGTTATTATTGTTGTTATTGTTAATGTGGTTATTATTGTTATTGTTGTTATTGTTGTTATTGTTGTTGTTATTGTTATAGTTGTTATTGTTGTTATTATTGTTACTATTGTTATTGTTGTTAATATTGTTATTTTTGTTATTGTTGTTATTATTGTTCTTATTGTTTTTATGGATATTGTTGTAATTATTGTTATTGTTGTTATTGTTGTTATTGTTGTTCTTATTGCTATTATTGTTATTATTGTTATTAGTGTTATTAATGTTATTATCGTTATTGTTGTTATTGTTGTCATTGTTGTTAATGTTGTTATTATTTTTATTGCTGTTATTGTTATTATTGTTATTATTGTTATTATTGTTATTATTGTTATTGTTATTGTTATTATTGTTATTATTGTTATTATTGTTATTATTGTTCTTATTGCTATTATTGTTATTATTGTTATTAGTGTTATTAATGTTATTATCGTTATTGTTTTTATTGTTGTTATTGTTGATATTAATTTTATTATAGTTATTGTTGTTATTATTGTTATTGTTGTTATTGTTGTTATTATTGTTATTAATGCTATTATTATTACTATTGTTATTAATGTTATATTGTTATTATTTTTATTGTTGTTATTGTTGTTATTGTTGTTATTGTTGTTATTATTGTTATTTTTGTTATTGTTTTTATTATTGTTATTGTTGTTATTGTTGTTATTATTGTTATTATTGTTATTATAATTATTATTGTAATTAATGTTATATTGTTATTATTGTTATTATTGTTATTATTGTTATTATTGTTATTGTTATTGTTATTATTGTTATTATTGTTAGTATTGTTATTATTGTTCTTATTGCTTTATTGTTATTATTGTTATTAGTGTTATTAATGTTATAATCGTTATTGTTGTTATTGTTGTCATTGTTGTTATTGTTGTTATTATTGTTATTGTTGTTATTGTTGTTATTATTGTTATTGTTGTTATTGTAGTTATTATTGTTATTATTGTTGTTATTGTTTTGTTGTTATTATTGTTATTGTTATTGTTATTATTGTTATTATTGTTATTGTTATTGTTGTTATTATTGTTATTGTTATTGTTATTATTGTTATTGTTGTTATTATTGTTATTTTTATTGTTGTTATTCTTCTTATTATTATTATTATTGTTATTATTGTTATTGTTGTTATTATTGTTATTATTGTTGTTATTGTTATTGCTGTTATTATTCTTATTATTGTTGTTATTGTTATTATTGTATTTATTGATTTTGTTGTTATTATTGTTGTTATTATTGTTATTGTTGTTTTTGTTAGTATTGTTATTATTGTTATTATTGTTCTTATTGCTATTATTGTTATTATTGTTATTATTGTTATTAGTGTTATTAATGTTATTATCGTTATTGTTGTTACTGTTGTTATTGTTGTTATTATTTTTATTATAGTTATTGTTGTTATTGTTGTTATTATTGTTATTATTGTTATTATTATTATTATTATTAACGTTATATTGTTATTATTGTTATTGTTGTTATTGTTGTTATTATTGTTGTTATTGTTGTTATTATTGTTATTATTGTTCTTATTGTTATTGATGTTATTATTGTTATTGTTGCTATTGTTGATATTGTTGTTATTGTTATTGTTGTTATTATTGTTATTGTTGTTATTGTTATTATTGTTATTATTGTTATTATTGTTATTATTGTTATTATTGTTATTATTTTTATTGTTATTGTTGTTATTATTGTTATTGTTATTGTTGTTATTATTGTTATTGTTATTGTTATTATTGTTATTGTTGTTATTGTTGTTATTATTATTATTATTGTTATTATAATTATTATTGTTATTAATGTTATATTGTTATTATTGTTATTGTTGTTATTGTTGTTATTATTGTTATTATTGTTATTGTTGTTATTATTATTATTGTTGTTATTGTTGTTATTACTGTTATTGTTGTTATTGTTGTTATTATTGTTATTTTTGTTATTATTGTTGTTATTGATATTGTTCTTATTATTCTTATTATTGTTGTTATTGTTATTATTGTTATTATTGATTTTGTTGTTATTATTGTTATTGTTGTTTTTGTTATTGTTATTATTGTTATTATTGTTAGTATTGTTATTATTGTTCTTATTGCTATTATTGTTACTATTGTTATTAGTGTTATTAATGTTATTATCGTTATTGTTGTTATTGTTGTCATTGTTGTTATTGTTGTTATTATTGTTATTGTTGTTATTGTTGTTATTATTGTTATTGTTGTTATTGTAGTTATTATTGTTATTATTGTTGTTATTGTTAATGTTGTTATTATTGTTATTGTTGTTATTATTATTATTGTTGTTATTGTTGTTATTACTGTTATTATTGTTGTTATTGTTAATGTGGTTATTATTGTTATTGTTGTTATTGTTGTTATTGTTGTTGTTATTGTTATAGTTGTTATTGTTGTTATTATTGTTACTATTGTTATTGTTGTTAATATTGTTATTTTTGTTATTGTTGTTATTATTGTTCTTATTGTTTTTATGGATATTGTTGTAATTATTGTTATTGTTGTTATTGTTGTTATTGTTGTTATTATTGTTATTATTGTTATTATTGTTATTATTGTTATTGTTATTGCTATTATTGTTATTATTGTTATTATTGTTATTATTGTTCTTATTGCTATTATTGTTATTATTGTTATTAGTGTTATTAATGTTATTACTGTTATTATTGTTGTTATTATTAATGTGGTTATTATTGTTATTGTTGTTATTGTTGTTGTTATTGTTATAGTTCTTATTGTTGTTATTATTGTTACTACTGTTATTGTTGTTAATATTGTTATTTTTGTTATTGTTGTTATTATTGTTGTTATTGTATTTATGGTTATTGTTGTAATTATTGTTATTGTTGTTATTGTTGTTATTGTTGTTGTTATTGTTGTTATTGTTTTTATTGTTATTGTGGTTATTATTGTTATTGTTGTTATTGTTATTATTGTTATTGTTATTGTTATTATAGTTATTATTGCTATTGTTGTTATTGTTGTTATTGTTATTGTTGTTATTATTGTTATTGTTGTTATTGTTATTATTGTTATTATTGTTATTATTGTTATTATTGTTATTGTTATTGTTATTATTGTTATTATTGTTATTATTGTTATTATTGTTCTTATTGCTATTATTGTTATTATTGTTATTAGTGTTATTAATGTTATTATCGGTATTGTTGTTATTGTTGTTATTGTTGTTATTATTTTTATTATAGTTATTGTTGTTATTATTGTTATTGTTGTTATTGTTTTTATTATTGTTATTATTGTTATTATTATTATTATTGTTATTAATGTTATATTGTTATTATTGTTATTATTGTTATTGTTATTGTCATTATTATTATTGTTGTTATTATTGTTATTATTATTATTATTGTTATTGTTGTTATTATTGTTATTGTTATTATTGTTATTATTATTATTATTATTATTATTATTATTATTATTATCCTAATTGTTATTAATGTTTTTATTATTATTTTTATTATTATTTTTGTTGTTATTGGTGTTGTTGTTATTAATATTATTATTATTATTATTATTATTATTATTGTTATTATTGTTATTGTTGTTATTATTTGTTATTAATGTTATTATTGTTATTATTGTTATTATTGTTATTATTGTTATTATTGTTATTGTTATTGTTATTATTATTATTGTTGTTATTATTGTTATTATTGTTATTATTGTTATTATTGTTATCAGTATTATTGTTATTGTTGTTATTATTGCTATTGTTATTGTTGTTATTGTTGTTATTATTGTTATTGTTGTTATTATTATTATTATTGTTATTAATGTTATATTGTTATTATTGTTATTGTTGTTATTGTTATTATTGTTATTGTTGTTATTGTTGTTATTGTTGTTATTAATGTTATTGTTGTTATTGTTGTTATTATTGTTATTTTTATTGTTGTTATTCTTCTTATTATTATTATTATTGTTATTATTGTTATTGTTGTTATTATTGTTATTATTGTTGTTATTGTTATTGTTGTTATTATTCTTATTATTGTTGTTATTGTTATTATTGTTATAATTGATTTTGTTGTTATTATTGTTGTTATTATTGTTATTGTTGTTTTTGTTAGTATTGTTATTATTGTTATTGTTGTTATTGTTGTTATTATTGTTATTGTTGTTATTGTAGTTATTATTGTTATTATTGTTGTTATTGTTATTGTTGTTATTAATGTTATTATTGTTGTTATTGTTAATGTGGTTATTATTGTTATTGTTGTTATTGTTGTTATTGTTGTTGTTATTGTTATTGTTGTTATTGTTATTGTTATTGTTATTATTATTATTGTTGTTATTATTGTTATTATTGTTTTTATTGTTATTATTGTTATTATTGTTATTGTTGTTATTGTTGATATTATTGTTATTATTATTGTTATTATTGTTATTATTGTTATTATTGTTATTATTGTTATTGTTATTGTTATTATTGTTATTATTTTTATTATTGTTATTATTGTTCTTATTGCTATTATTGTTATTATTGTTATTATTGTTATTAGTGTTATTAATGTTATTGTTGTTATTGTTTTTATTATTTTTATTATAGTTATTGTTGTTATTATTGTTATTGTTGTTATTGTTGTTATTGTTGTTATTATTGTTATTATTGTTATTATTATTATTATTATTAACGTTATATTGTTATTATTGTTATTGTTGTTATTGTTGTTATTGTTGTTATTGTTTTTATTATTGTTATTGTTGTTATTGTTGTTATTATTGTTATTATTGTTGTTATTGTTAATGTGGTTATTATTGTTATTGTTGTTATTGTTGTTATTGTTGTTGTTATTGTTTTTATTGTTGTTATCTTTGTTATTATTGTTATTGTTGTTATTATTGTTATTGTTGTTATTGTTGTTATTATTGTTCTTATTGCTTCTGTTGTTATTATTGTTATTGTTGCTATTGTTGTTATTGTTGTTATTGTTATTGTTGTTATTATTGTTATTGTTGTTATTGTTATTATTGTTATTATTGTTATTATTATTACTATTGTTATTAATGTTATATTGTTATTATTTTTATTGTTGTTATTGTTGTTATTGTTGTTATTGTTGTTATTATTGTTATTTTTGTTATTGTTTTTATTATTGTTATTGTTGTTATTGTTGTTATTATTGTTATTATTGTTATTATAATTATTATTGTAATTAATGTTATATTGTTATTATTGTTATTATTGTTATTATTGTTATTATTGTTATTGTTATTGTTATTATTGTTATTATTGTTAGTATTGTTATTATTGTTCTTATTGCTTTATTGTTATTATTGTTATTAGTGTTATTAATGTTATAATCGTTATTGTTGTTATTGTTGTCATTGTTGTTATTGTTGTTATTATTGTTATTGTTGTTATTGTTGTTATTATTGTTATTGTTGTTATTGTAGTTATTATTGTTATTATTGTTGTTATTGTTTTGTTGTTATTATTGTTATTGTTATTGTTATTATTGTTATTATTGTTATTGTTATTGTTGTTATTATTGTTATTGTTATTGTTATTATTGTTATTGTTGTTATTATTGTTATTTTTATTGTTGTTATTCTTCTTATTATTATTATTATTGTTATTATTGTTATTGTTGTTATTATTGTTATTATTGTTGTTATTGTTATTGCTGTTATTATTCTTATTATTGTTGTTATTGTTATTATTGTATTTATTGATTTTGTTGTTATTATTGTTGTTATTATTGTTATTGTTGTTTTTGTTAGTATTGTTATTATTGTTATTATTGTTCTTATTGCTATTATTGTTATTATTGTTATTATTGTTATTAGTGTTATTAATGTTATTATCGTTATTGTTGTTACTGTTGTTATTGTTGTTATTATTTTTATTATAGTTATTGTTGTTATTGTTGTTATTATTGTTATTATTGTTATTATTATTATTATTATTAACGTTATATTGTTATTATTGTTATTGTTGTTATTGTTGTTATTATTGTTGTTATTGTTGTTATTATTGTTATTATTGTTCTTATTGTTATTGATGTTATTATTGTTATTGTTGCTATTGTTGATATTGTTGTTATTGTTATTGTTGTTATTATTGTTATTGTTGTTATTGTTATTATTGTTATTATTGTTATTATTGTTATTATTGTTATTATTGTTATTATTTTTATTGTTATTGTTGTTATTATTGTTATTGTTATTGTTGTTATTATTGTTATTGTTATTGTTATTATTGTTATTGTTGTTATTGTTGTTATTATTATTATTATTGTTATTATAATTATTATTGTTATTAATGTTATATTGTTATTATTGTTATTGTTGTTATTGTTGTTATTATTGTTATTATTGTTATTGTTGTTATTATTATTATTGTTGTTATTGTTGTTATTACTGTTATTGTTGTTATTGTTGTTATTATTGTTATTTTTGTTATTATTGTTGTTATTGATATTGTTGTTATTATTCTTATTATTGCTGTTATTGTTATTATTGTTATTATTGATTTTGTTGTTATTATTGTTATTGTTGTTTTTGTTATTGTTATTATTGTTATTATTGTTAGTATTGTTATTATTGTTCTTATTGCTATTATTGTTACTATTGTTATTAGTGTTATTAATGTTATTATCGTTATTGTTGTTATTGTTGTCATTGTTGTTATTGTTGTTATTATTGTTATTGTTGTTATTGTTGTTATTATTGTTATTGTTGTTATTGTAGTTATTATTGTTATTATTGTTGTTATTGTTAATGTTGTTATTATTGTTATTGTTGTTATTATTATTATTGTTGTTATTGTTGTTATTACTGTTATTATTGTTGTTATTGTTAATGTGGTTATTATTGTTATTGTTGTTATTGTTGTTATTGTTGTTGTTATTGTTATAGTTGTTATTGTTGTTATTATTGTTACTATTGTTATTGTTGTTAATATTGTTATTTTTGTTATTGTTGTTATTATTGTTCTTATTGTTTTTATGGATATTGTTGTAATTATTGTTATTGTTGTTATTGTTGTTATTGTTGTTATTATTGTTATTATTGTTATTATTGTTATTATTGTTATTGTTATTGCTATTATTGTTATTATTGTTATTATTGTTATTATTGTTCTTATTGCTATTATTGTTATTATTGTTATTAGTGTTATTAATGTTATTACTGTTATTATTGTTGTTATT
>NC_060965.1:8466754-8469254 GCF_910589235.1 Vespa crabro
ATTATTGTTATAATTGATTTTGTTGTTATTATTTTTGTTATTATTGTTATTGTTGTTTTTGTTAGTATTGTTATTATTGTTATTGTTATTGTTGTTATTATTGTTATTGTTATTGTTATTATAGTTATTATTGTTATTATTGTTCTTATTGTTGTTATTGTTGTTATTATTGTTATTATTGTTATTGTTGTTATTATTATTATTGTTGTTATTGTTGTTATTACTGTTATTGTTGTTATTGTTGTTATTGTTGTCATTGTTGTTAATGTTGTTATTATTGTTATTGTTGTTATTGTTGTTATTATTGCTATTGTTGTTATTGTAGTTATTATTGTTATTATTGTTGTTATTGTTATTGTTGTTATTATTGTTATTGTTATTGTTGTTATTATTATTGTTATTGTTGTTATTGTTGTTATTGTTGTTATTATTGTTATTATTGTTATTGTTGTTATTATTATTGTTGTTATTGTTGTTATTACTGTTATTATTGTTGTTATTGTTAATGTGGTTATTATTGTTATTGTTGTTATTGTTGTTATTGTTGTTGTTATTGTTATAGTTGTTATTGTTGTTATTATTGTTACTATTGTTATTGTTGTTAATATTGTTATTTTTGTTATTGTTGTTATTATTGTTCTTTTTGTTTTTATGGTTATTGTTGTAATTATTGTTATTGTTGTTATTGTTGTTATTGTTGTTCTTATTGCTATTATTGTTATTATTGTTATTAGTGTTATTAATGTTATTATCGTTATTGTTGTTATTGTTGTCATTGTTGTTAATGTTGTTATTATTGTTATTGTTGTTATTGTTGTTATTATTGTTATTTTTGTTATTATTGTTATTATTGTTATTTTTATTGTTATTATTATTATTGTTGTTATTATTGTTATTATTGTTATTATTGTTATTATTGTTATTATTATTATTGTTATTGTTGTTATTATTGTTATTGTTATTGTTATTATTGTTATTATTGTTATTATTGTTCTTATTGTTATTATAGTTATTATTGTTCTTATTGCTATTATTGTTATTATTGTTATTATTGTTATGAGTGTTATTAATGTTATTAATGTTACTGTTGTTATTGTTGTTATTGTTGTTATTGTTGTTCTTATTGCTATTATTGTTATTATTGTTATTAGTGTTATTAATGTTATTATCGTTATTGTTGTTATTGTTGTCATTGTTGTTAATGTTGTTATTATTGTTTTTGTTGTTATTGTAGTTATTATTGTTATTATTGTTGTTATTGTTAATGTTGTTATTATTGTTATTATTGTTATTATTATTATTATTATTAACGTTATATTGTTATTATTGTTATTGTTGTTATTGTTGTTATTGTTGTTATTGTTGTTATTATTGTTATTGTTGTTATTGTTGTTATTATCGTTATTGTTGTTACTGTTGTTATTGTTGTTATTATTTTTATTATAGTTATTGTTGTTATTGTTGTTATTATTGTTATTATTGTTATTATTATTATTATTATTAACGTTATATTGTTATTATTGTTATTGTTGTTATTATTGTTATTATTGTTGTTATTGTTATTGTTGTTATTATTCTTATTATTGTTGTTATTGTTATTATTGTTATTATTGATATTGTTGTTATTATTGTTGTTATTGTTGTTATTGTTGTTATTATTGTTATTATTGTTATTATTATTATTATTATTAACGTTATATTGTTATTATTGTTATTGTTGTTATTATTGTTATTGTTGTTATTATTGCTATTGTTGTTATTGTTATTGTTATTGTTATTATTATTATTGTTGTTATTTTTATTATTGTTATTATTGTTTTTGTTATTGTTGTTATTATGGTTATTGTTATTATTGTTATTATTGTTATTATTGTTGTTATTGTTATTGTTGTTATTATTCTTATTATGTTTGTTATTGTTATTATTGTTATTATTGTTATTGTTGTTATTGTTGTTATTGTTGTTATTGTTTTTATTATTGTTATTGTTGTTATTGTTGTTATTATTGTTATTAGTGTTGTTATTGTTAATGTGGTTATTATTGTTATTGTTGTTATTGTTGTTGTTATTGTTGTTATCTTTGTTATTATTGTTATTGTTGTTATTATTGTTATTGTTGTTATTGTTGTTATTATTGTTCTTATTGTTATTGTTGTTATTATTGTTATTGTTGCTATTGTTGTTATTGTTGTTATTGTTATTGTTGTTATTGTTGTTATTGTTGTTATTTTTGTTGTTATTGTTATAGTTATTGTTGTTATTATTCTTATTATTATTGTTATTGTTATTATTGTCATTATTGATATTATTGTTATTATTGTTATTATTGTTATTATTGTTATTATTGTTATTGTTATTGTTATTATTGTTATCATTGTTAATATTGTTATTATTGTTCTTAATGCTATTATTGTTATTATTGTTATTAGTGTTATTAATGTTATAATCGTTATTGTTGTTATTGTTGTCATTGTTGTTATTGTTGTTATTATTGTTATTG
>NC_060965.1:8474254-8494254 GCF_910589235.1 Vespa crabro
TATTGTTATTATTGTTGTTATTGTTAATGTTGTTATTATTGTTATTGTTATTGTTGTTATTATTATTGTTATTGTTGTTATTGTTGTTATTGTTGTTATTATTGTTATTATTGTTATTGTTGTTATTATTGTTATTCTTGTTATTGTTGTTATTATTGTTATTATTGTTATTATTGTTATTGTTATTGTTATTATTGTTATTATTGTTATTATTGTTATTTTTGTTATTGTTGTTATTGTTGTTATTTTTGTTATTATTGTTATTGTTGTTATTATTGTTATTATTGTTATTATTGTTATTGTTGTTATTGTTATTATTGTTATTATTGTTATTATTGTTATTATTGTTATTGTTATTGTTGTTATTATTTTTATTGTTATTGTTGTTATTATTGTTATTGTTATTGTTATTATTGTTATTATTGTTATTATTGTTGTTATTTTTATTGTTCTTATTATTCTTATTATTTTTGTTATTGTTCTTATTGCTATTATTTTTATTATTGTTATTAGTGTTATTAATGTTATTATCGTTATTGTTGTTATTGTTGTTATTGTTGTTATAATTGTTATTATTGTTGTTATTGTTAATGTGGTTATTATTGTTATTGTTGTTATTATTGTTATTATTGTTGTTATTGTTATTGTTGTTATTATTCTTATTATTGTTGTTATTGTTATTATTGTTATTATTGATATTGTTGTTATTATTGTTGTTATTATTGTCATTGTTGTTTTTGTTAGTATTGTTATTATTGTTATTGCTGTTATTGTTGATATTATTGTTATTGTTGTTATTGTTGTTATTATTGTTCTTATTGTTATTGTTGTTATTATTGTTATTGTTGCTATTGTTGTTATTGTTGTTATTGTTATTGTTGTTATTATTCTTATTGTTGTTATTGTTATTATTGTTATTATTGTTATTATTGTTATTATTGTTATTATTGTTATGGTTATTGTTGTTATTATTTTTATTGTTATTGTTGTTATTATTGTTATTGTTGTTATTGTTATTGTTATTATTATTATTGTTGTTATTGTTATTATTGTTATTATTGTTTTTGTTATTGTTGTTATTATGGTTATTGTTATTGTTATTATTGTTATTATTGTTATTATTGTTGTTATTGTTGTTATTGTTATTGTTGTTATTATTCTTATTATTTTTGTTATTGTTATTATTGTTATTATTGTTATTGTTGTTATTGTTGTTATTGTTGTTATTGTTGTTGTTATTGTTATTGTTGCTATTGTTGTTATTGTTGTTATTGTTATTGTTGTTATTATTGTTATTGTTGTTATTGTTATTATTGTTATTATTGTTATTGTTGTTATTGTTGTTATTGTTGTTATTGTTATTATTGTTATTGTTGTTATTGTTGTCATTGTTGTTATTGTTGTTATTATTGTTATTGTTGTTATTGTTGTTATTATTGTTATTGTTGTTATTGTAGTTATTATTGTTATTATTGTTGTTATTGTTAATGTTGTTATTATTGTTATTGTTATTGTTGTTATTATTATTGTTATTGTTGTTATTACTGTTATTATTGTTGTTATTGTTAATGTGGTTATTATTGTTATTGTTGTTATTGTTGTTATTGTTCTTGTTATTGTTATAGTTGTTATTGTTGTTATTATTGTTACTATTGTTATTGTTGTTAATATTGTTATTTTTGTTATTGTTGTTAATATTGTTGTTATTGTATTTATGGTTATTGTTGTAATTATTGTTATTGTTGTTATTGTTGTTATTGTTGTTCTTATTGCTATTATTGTTATTATTGTTATTAGTGTTATTAATGTTATTATCGTTTTTGTTGTTATTGTTGTCATTGTTGTTAATGTTGTTATTATTGTTATTGTTGTTATTGTTGATATTAATTTTATTATAGTTATTGTTGTTATTATTGTTATTGTTGTTATTGTTGTTATTATTGTTATTAATGCTATTATTATTACTATTGTTATTAATGTTATATTGTTATTACTTTTATTGTTGTTATTGTTGTTATTGTTGTTATTGTAGTTATTATTGTTATTTTTGTTATTGTTTTTATTATTGTTATTGTTGTTATTGTTGTTATTATTGTTATTATTGTTATTATAATTATTATTGTTATTAATGTTATATTGTTATTATTGCTATTGTTGTTATTGTTGTTATTAGTGTTATTATTGTTATTGTTGTTATTATTATTATTGTTGTTATTGTTGTTATTACTGTTATTGTTGTTATTGTTATTATTGTTATTATTGTTATTATTGTTATTATTGTTATTGTTATTGTTGTTATTATTTTTATTGTTATTGTTGTTATTATTGTTATTATTGTTATTATAATTATTATTGTTATTAATGTTATATTGTTATTATTGCTATTGTTGTTATTGTTGTTATTAGTGTTATTATTGTTATTGTTGTTATTATTATTATTGTTGTTATTGTTGTTATTACTGTTATTGTTGATATTGTTGTTATTGTTGTTATTTTTGTTGTTATTGTTATAGTTATTGTTGTTATTATTCTTATTATTATTGTTATTGTTATTATTGTTATTATTGATATTATTGTTATTATTGTTATTATTGTTATTATTGTTATTGTTGTTATTGTTGTTATTATTGTTATTATTGTTATTATTATTATTATTATTAACGTTATATTGTTATTATTGTTATTGTTGTTATTGTTGTTATTGTTGTTATTGTTGTTATTATTGTTATTGTTGTTATTGTTGTTATTATTGTTTTTGTTGTTATTGTAGTTATTATTGTTATTATTGTTGTTATTGTTAATGTTGTTATTATTGTTATTGTTATTGTTGTTATTATTATTGTTATTGTTGTTATTGTTGTTATTGTTGTTATTATTGTTATTATTGTTATTGTTGTTATTATTATTATTGTTGTTATTGTTGTTATTACTGTTATTATTGTTGTTATTGTTAATGTGGTTATTATTGTTATTGTTGTTATTGTTGTTATTGTTGTTGTTATTGTTATAGTTGTTATTGTTGTTATTATTGTTACTATTGTTATTGTTGTTAATATTGTTATTTTTGTTATTGTTGTTATTATTGTTCTTATTGTTTTTATGGATATTGTTGTAATTATTGTTATTGTTGTTATTGTTGTTATTGTTGTTCTTATAACTATTATTGTTATTATTGTTATTAGTGTTATTAATGTTATTATCGTTATTGTTGTGATTGTTGTCATTGTTGTTAATGTTGTTATTATTGTTATTGCTGTTATTGTTATTATTGTTATTATTGTTATTATTGTTATTATTGTTATTGTTATTGTTATTATTGTTATTATTGTTATTATTGTTATTATTGTTCTTATTGCTATTATTGTTATTATTGTTATTAGTGTTATTAATGTTATTATCGTTATTGTTTTTATTGTTGTTATTGTTGATATTAATTTTATTATAGTTATTGTTGTTATTATTGTTATTGTTGTTATTGTTGTTATTATTGTTATTAATGCTATTATTATTACTATTGTTATTAATGTTATATTGTTATTATTTTTATTGTTGTTATTGTTGTTATTGTTGTTATTGTTGTTATTATTGTTATTTTTGTTATTGTTTTTATTATTGTTATTGTTGTTATTGTTGTTATTATTGTTATTATTGTTATTATAATTATTATTGTAATTAATGTTATATTGTTATTATTGTTATTATTGTTATTATTGTTATTGTTATTGTTATTATTGTTATTATTGTTCTTATTGCTATTATTGTTATTATTGTTATTAGTGTTATTAATGTTATTTTCGTTATTGTTTTTATTGTTGTTATTGTTGATATTAATTTTATTATAGTTATTGTTGTTATTATTGTTATTGTTGTTATTGTTGTTATTATTGTTATTAATGCTATTATTATTACTATTGTTATTAATGTTATATTGTTATTATTTTTATTGTTGTTATTGTTGTTATTGTTGTTATTGTTGTTATTATTGTTATTTTTGTTATTGTTTTTATTATTGTTATTGTTGTTATTGTTGTTATTATTGTTATTATTGTTATTATAATTATTATTGTAATTAATGTTATATTGTTATTATTGTTATTATTGTTATTATTGTTATTATTGTTATTGTTATTGTTATTATTGTTATTATTGTTAGTATTGTTATTATTGTTCTTATTGCATTATTGTTATTATTGTTATTAGTGTTATTAATGTTATAATCGTTATTGTTGTTATTGTTGTCATTGTTGTTATTGTTGTTATTATTGTTATTGTTGTTATTGTTGTTATTATTGTTATTGTTGTTATTGTAGTTATTATTGTTATTATTGTTGTTATTGTTTTGTTGTTATTATTGTTATTGTTATTGTTATTATTGTTATTATTGTTATTGTTATTGTTGTTATTATTGTTATTGTTATTGTTATTATTGTTATTGTTGTTATTATTGTTATTTTTATTGTTGTTATTCTTCTTCTTATTATTATTATTGTTATTATTGTTATTGTTGTTATTATTGTTATTATTGTTGTTATTGTTATTGCTGTTATTATTCTTATTATTGTTGTTATTGTTATTATTATTATTATTATTAACGTTATATTGTTATTATTGTTATTGTTGTTATTGTTGTTATTATTGTTGTTATTGTTGTTATTATTGTTATTATTGTTCTTATTGTTATTGATGTTATTATTGTTATTGTTGCTATTGTTGATATTGTTGTTATTGTTATTGTTGTTATTATTGTTATTGTTGTTATTGTTATTATTGTTATTATTGTTATTATTGTTATTTTTATTGTTGTTATTATTGTTATTGTTATTGTTGTTATTATTGTAATTGTTATTGTTATTATTGTTATTGTTGTTATTGTTGTTATTATTGTAATTATTGTTATTATAATTATTATTGTTATTAATGTTATATTGTTATTAGTGTTATTGTTGTTATTGTTGTTATTATTGTTATTATTGTTATTGTTGTTATTATTATTATTGTTGTTATTGTTGTTATTACTGTTATTGTTGTTATTGTTGTTATTATTGTTATTTTTGTTATTATTGTTGTTATTGATATTGTTGTTATTATTCTTATTATTGTTGTTATTGTTATTATTGTTATCATTGATATTGTTGTTATTATTGTTATTGTTGTTTTTGTTATTGTTATTATTGTTATTATTGTTAGTATTGTTATTATTGTTCTTATTGCTATTATTGTTACTATTGTTATTAGTGTTATTAATGTTATTATCGTTATTGTTGTTATTGTTGTCATTGTTGTTAATGTTGTTATTATTGTTATTGTTGTTATTGTTGTTATTATTGTTATTTTTGTTATTATTGTTATTATTGTTATTTTTATTGTTATTATTATTATTGTTGTTATTATTGTTATTATTGTTATTATTGTTATTATTGTTATTATTATTATTGTTATTGTTGTTATTATTGTTATTGTTATTGTTATTATTGTTATTATTGTTATTATTGTTCTTATTGTTATTATAGTTATTATTGTTCTTATTGCTATTATTGTTATTATTGTTATTATTGTTATGAGTGTTATTAATGTTATTAATGTTACTGTTGTTATTGTTGTTATTGTTGTTATTGTTGTTCTTATTGCTATTATTGTTATTATTGTTATTAGTGTTATTAATGTTATTATCGTTATTGTTGTTATTGTTGTCATTGTTGTTAATGTTGTTATTATTGTTATTGTTGTTATTGTTGTTATTGTTGTTATTATTGTTATTATTGTTATTATTATTATTATTATTAACGTTATATTGTTATTATTGTTATTGTTGTTATTATTGTTATTATTGTTGTTATTGTTATTGTCGTTATTATTCTTATTATTGTTGTTATTGTTATTATTGTTATTATTGATATTGTTGTTATTATTGTTGTTATTGTTGTTATTGTTGTTATTATTGTTATTATTGTTATTATTATTATTATTATTAACGTTATATTGTTATTATTGTTATTGTTGTTATTATTGTTATTGTTGTTATTATTGCTATTGTTGTTATTGTTATTGTTATTGTTATTATTATTATTGTTGTTATTTTTATTATTGTTATTATTGTTTTTGTTGTTATTATTGTTATTAGTGTTGTTATTGTTAATGTGGTTATTATTGTTATTGTTGTTATTGTTGTTGTTATTGTTGTTATCTTTGTTATTATTGTTATTGTTGTTATTATTGTTATTGTTGTTATTGTTGTTATTATTGTTCTTATTGTTATTGTTGTTATTATTGTTATTGTTGCTATTGTTGTTATTGTTGTTATTGTTATTGTTGTTATTGTTGTTATTGTTGTTATTTTTGTTGTTATTGTTATAGTTATTGTTGTTATTATTCTTATTATTATTGTTATTGTTATTATTGTCATTATTGATATTATTGTTATTATTGTTATTATTGTTATTATTGTTATTATTGTTATTGTTATTGTTATTATTGTTATCATTGTTAATATTGTTATTATTGTTCTTAATGCTATTATTGTTATTATTGTTATTAGTGTTATTAATGTTATAATCGTTATTGTTGTTATTGTTGTCATTGTTGTTATTGTTGTTATTATTGTTATTGTTGTTATTGTTGTTATTATTGTTATTGTTGTTATTGTAGTTATTATTGTTATTATTGTTGTTATTGTTAATGTTGTTATTATTGTTATTGTTATTGTTGTTATTATTATTGTTATTGTTGTTATTATTGTTGTTATTGTTAATGTTGTTATTATTATTATTGTTGTTATTGTTGTTATTACTGTTATTATTGTTGTTATTGTTAATGTGGTTATTATTGTTATTGTTGTTATTGTTGTTATTGTTCTTGTTATTGTTATAGTTGATATTGTTGTTATTATTGTTACTATTGTTATTGTTGTTATTATTGTTATTTTTGTTATTGTTGTTATTATTGTTGTTATTGTATTTATGGTTATTGTTGTTATTGTTGTCATTGTTGTTAATGTTGTTATTATTGTTATTGTTGTTATTGTTGTTATTATTGTTATTTTTGTTATTATTGTTATTATTGTTATTGTTGTTATAATTGTTATTATTGTTATTATTGTTATTATTGTGATTGTTATTGTTATTATTATTATTGTTGTTATTGTTGTTATTTTTGTTGTTATTGTTATTGTTGTTATTATTGTTATTATTGTTATTATTGTTATTGTTGTTATTGTTGTTATTGTTAATGTTGTTATTATTGTTATTGTTATTATTGTTATTATTCTTATTATTATTGTTATTGTTATTGTTATTGCTATTATTGTTATTATTGTTATCATTGTTATTATTGTTCTTATTGCTATTATTGTTATTATTGTTATTAGTGTTATTAATGTTATTATCGTTATTGTTGATATTGTTGTCATTGTTGTTATTACTGTTGTTATTGTTGTTATTGTTAATGTGGTTATTATTGTTATTGTTGTTATTGTTGTTATTGTTGTTATTATTGTTATTGTTGTTTTTGTTAGTATTGTTATTATTGTTATTGCTGTTATTGTTGATATTATTGTTATTATTGTTATTATTGTTATTATTGTTATTATTGTCATTATATTTATTGTTATTGTTATTGTTGTTATTATTGCTATTGTTGTTATTGTTATTGTTATTGTTATTATTATTATTGTTGTTATTGTTATTATTGTTATTATTGTTTTTGTTATTGTTGTTATTATGGTTATTGTTATTGTTATTATTGTTATTATTGTTATTATTGTTGTTATTGTTATTGTTGTTATAATTCTTATTATTTTTGTTATTGATATTATTGTTATTATTGTTATTATTGTTATTATTGTTATTATTGTTATTATTGTTATTGTTATTGTTATTATTGTTATTATTGTTAGTATTGTTATTATTGTTCTTATTGCTATTATTGTTACTATTGTTATTAGTGTTATTAATGTTATTATCGTTATTGTTGTTATTGTTTCATTGTTGTTATTGTTGTTATTATTGTTATTGTTGTTATTGTAGTTATTATTGTTATTATTGTTGTTATTGTTATTGTTGTTATTATTGTTATTGTTATTGTTGTTATTATTATTGTTATTGTTGTTATTGTTGTTATTGTTGTTATTATTGTTATTGTTGTTATTATTATTATTGTTGTTATTGTTGTTATTACTGTTATTATTGTTGTTATTGTTAATGTGGTTATTATTGTTATTGTTGTTATTGTTGTTATTGTTGTTGTTATTGATATAGTTGTTATTGTTGTTATTATTGTTACTATTGTTATTGTTGTTAATATTGTTATTTTTGTTATTGTTGTTATTATTGTTCTTATTGTTTTTATGGTTATTGTTGTAATTATTGTTATTGTTGTTATTGTTGTTCTTATTGCTATTATTGTTATTATTGTTATTAGTGTTATTAATGTTATTATCGTTATTGTTGTTATTGTTGTCATTGTTGTTAATGTTGTTATTATTGTTATTGTTGTTATTGTTGTTATTATTGTTATTTTTGTTATTATTGTTATTATTGTTATTGTTATTGTTATTATTATTATTGTTGTTATTATTGTTATTATTGTTATTATTGTTATTATTGTTATTATTGTTATTATTATTATTGTTATTGTTGTTATTATTGTTATTGTTATTGTTATTATTGTTATTATTGTTATTATTGTTCTTATTGTTGTTACTGTTATTGTGGTTATTATTCTTATTAATGTTGTTATTGTTATTATTGTTATTATTATTATTGTTATTGTTGTTATTATTGTTATTGTTATTGTTATTATTGTTATTATTGTTATTATTGTTATTATTGTTATTATTGTTATTGTTATTGTTATTATTGTTATTATTGTTATTATTGTTATTATTGTTCTTATTGCTATTATTGTTATTATTGTTATTTTATTTAATATAGTTATTGAAGTTATTATTGTTATTGTTGTTATTATTGTTATTCTTGTTATTGTTGTTATTATTGTTATTATTGTTGTTATTGTTATTGTTGTTATTATTCTTATTATTGTTGTTATTGTTATTATTGTTATTATTGATATTGTTGTTATTATTGTTGTTATTATTGTCATTGTTGTTTTTGTTAGTATTGTTATTATTGTTATTGCTGTTATTGTTGATATTATTGTTATTGTTGTTATTGTTGTTATTATTGTTCTTATTGTTATTGTTGTTATTATTGTTATTGTTGCTATTGTTGTTATTGTTGTTATTGTTATTGTTGTTATTATTCTTATTGTTGTTATTGTTATTATTGTTATTATTGTTATTATTGTTATTATTGTTATGGTTATTGTTGTTATTATTTTTATTGTTATTGTTGTTATTATTGTTATTGTTGTTATTGTTATTGTTATTGTTATTATTATTATTGTTGTTATTGTTATTATTGTTATTATTGTTTTTGTTATTGTTGTTATTATGGTTATTGTTATTGTTATTATTGTTATTATTGTTATTATTGTTGTTATTGTTGTTATTGTTATTGTTGTTATTATTCTTATTATTTTTGTTATTGTTATTATTGTTATTATTGTTATTGTTGTTATTGTTGTTATTGTTGTTATTGTTGTTGTTATTGTTATTGTTGCTATTGTTGTTATTGTTGTTATTGTTATTGTTGTTATTATTGTTATTGTTGTTATTGTTATTATTGTTATTATTGTTATTGTTGTTATTGTTGTTATTGTTGTTATTGTTATTATTGTTATTGTTGTTATTGTTGTCATTGTTGTTATTGTTGTTATTATTGTTATTGTTGTTATTGTTGTTATTATTGTTATTGTTGTTATTGTAGTTATTATTGTTATTATTGTTGTTATTGTTAATGTTGTTATTATTGTTATTGTTATTGTTGTTATTATTATTGTTATTGTTGTTATTACTGTTATTATTGTTGTTATTGTTAATGTGGTTATTATTGTTATTGTTGTTATTGTTGTTATTGTTCTTGTTATTGTTATAGTTGTTATTGTTGTTATTATTGTTACTATTGTTATTGTTGTTAATATTGTTATTTTTGTTATTGTTGTTAATATTGTTGTTATTGTATTTATGGTTATTGTTGTAATTATTGTTATTGTTGTTATTGTTGTTATTGTTGTTCTTATTGCTATTATTGTTATTATTGTTATTAGTGTTATTAATGTTATTATCGTTTTTGTTGTTATTGTTGTCATTGTTGTTAATGTTGTTATTATTGTTATTGTTGTTATTGTTGATATTAATTTTATTATAGTTATTGTTGTTATTATTGTTATTGTTGTTATTGTTGTTATTATTGTTATTAATGCTATTATTATTACTATTGTTATTAATGTTATATTGTTATTACTTTTATTGTTGTTATTGTTGTTATTGTTGTTATTGTAGTTATTATTGTTATTTTTGTTATTGTTTTTATTATTGTTATTGTTGTTATTGTTGTTATTATTGTTATTATTGTTATTATAATTATTATTGTTATTAATGTTATATTGTTATTATTGCTATTGTTGTTATTGTTGTTATTAGTGTTATTATTGTTATTGTTGTTATTATTATTATTGTTGTTATTGTTGTTATTACTGTTATTGTTGTTATTGTTGTTATTGTTGTTATTTTTGTTGTTATTGTTATAGTTATTGTTGTTATTATTCTTATTATTATTGTTATTGTTATTATTGTTATTATTGATATTATTGTTATTATTGTTATTATTGTTATTATTGTTATTGTTGTTATTGTTGTTATTATTGTTATTATTGTTATTATTATTATTATTATTAACGTTATATTGTTATTATTGTTATTGTTGTTATTGTTGTTATTGTTGTTATTGTTGTTATTATTGTTATTGTTGTTATTGTTGTTATTATTGTTTTTGTTGTTATTGTAGTTATTATTGTTATTATTGTTGTTATTGTTAATGTTGTTATTATTGTTATTGTTATTGTTGTTATTATTATTGTTATTGTTGTTATTGTTGTTATTGTTGTTATTATTGTTATTATTGTTATTGTTGTTATTATTATTATTGTTGTTCTTGTTGTTATTACTGTTATTATTGTTGTTATTGTTAATGTGGTTATTATTGTTATTGTTGTTATTGTTGTTATTGTTGTTGTTATTGTTATAGTTGTTATTGTTGTTATTATTGTTACTATTGTTATTGTTGTTAATATTGTTATTTTTGTTATTGTTGTTATTATTGTTCTTATTGTTTTTATGGATATTGTTGTAATTATTGTTATTGTTGTTATTGTTGTTATTGTTGTTCTTATAACTATTATTGTTATTATTGTTATTAGTGTTATTAATGTTATTATCGTTATTGTTGTGATTGTTGTCATTGTTGTTAATGTTGTTATTATTGTTATTGCTGTTATTGTTATTATTGTTATTATTGTTATTATTGTTATTATTGTTATTGTTATTGTTATTATTGTTATTATTGTTATTATTGTTATTATTGTTCTTATTGCTATTATTGTTATTATTGTTATTAGTGTTATTAATGTTATTATCGTTATTGTTTTTATTGTTGTTATTGTTGATATTAATTTTATTATAGTTATTGTTGTTATTATTGTTATTGTTGTTATTGTTGTTATTATTGTTATTAATGCTATTATTATTACTATTGTTATTAATGTTATATTGTTATTATTTTTATTGTTGTTATTGTTGTTATTGTTGTTATTGTTGTTATTATTGTTATTTTTGTTATTGTTTTTATTATTGTTATTGTTGTTATTGTTGTTATTATTGTTATTATTGTTATTATAATTATTATTGTAATTAATGTTATATTGTTATTATTGTTATTATTGTTATTATTGTTATTGTTATTGTTATTATTGTTATTATTGTTCTTATTTCTATTATTGTTATTATTGTTATTAGTGTTATTAATGTTATTTTCGTTATTGTTTTTATTGTTGTTATTGTTGATATTAATTTTATTATAGTTATTGTTGTTATTATTGTTATTGTTGTTATTGTTGTTATTATTGTTATTAATGCTATTATTATTACTATTGTTATTAATGTTATATTGTTATTATTTTTATTGTTGTTATTGTTGTTATTGTTGTTATTGTTGTTATTATTGTTATTTTTGTTATTGTTTTTATTATTGTTATTGTTGTTATTGTTGTTATTATTGTTATTATTGTTATTATAATTATTATTGTAATTAATGTTATATTGTTATTATTGTTATTATTGTTATTATTGTTATTATTGTTATTGTTATTGTTATTATTGTTATTATTGTTAGTATTGTTATTATTGTTCTTATTGCATTATTGTTATTATTGTTATTAGTGTTATTAATGTTATAATCGTTATTGTTGTTATTGTTGTCATTGTTGTTATTGTTGTTATTATTGTTATTGTTGTTATTGTTGTTATTATTGTTATTGTTGTTATTGTAGTTATTATTGTTATTATTGTTGTTATTGTTTTGTTGTTATTATTGTTATTGTTATTGTTATTATTGTTATTATTGTTATTGTTATTGTTGTTATTATTGTTATTGTTATTGTTATTATTGTTATTGTTGTTATTATTGTTATTTTTATTGTTGTTATTCTTCTTATTATTATTATTATTGTTATTATTGTTATTGTTGTTATTATTGTTATTATTGTTGTTATTGTTATTGCTGTTATTATTCTTATTATTGTTGTTATTGTTATTATTATTATTATTATTAACGTTATATTGTTATTATTGTTATTGTTGTTATTGTTGTTATTATTGTTGTTATTGTTGTTATTATTGTTATTATTGTTCTTATTGTTCTTGATGTTATTATTGTTATTGTTGCTATTGTTGATATTGTTGTTATTGTTATTGTTGTTATTATTGTTATTGTTGTTATTGTTATTATTGTTATTATTGTTATTATTGTTATTTTTATTGTTGTTATTATTGTTATTGTTATTGTTGTTATTATTGTAATTGTTATTGTTATTATTGTTATTGTTGTTATTGTTGTTATTATTGTAATTATTGTTATTATAATTATTATTGTTATTAATGTTATATTGTTATTAGTGTTATTGTTGTTATTGTTGTTATTATTGTTATTATTGTTATTGTTGTTATTATTATTATTGTTGTTATTGTTGTTATTACTGTTATTGTTGTTATTGTTGTTATTATTGTTGTTATTGTTATTATTGTTATCATTGATATTGTTGTTATTATTGTTATTGTTGTTTTTGTTATTGTTATTATTGTTATTATTGTTAGTATTGTTATTATTGTTCTTATTGCTATTATTGTTACTATTGTTATTAGTGTTATTAATGTTATTATCGTTATTGTTGTTATTGTTGTCATTGTTGTTATTGTTGTTATTATTGTTATTGTTGTTATTGTTGTTATTATTGTTATTATTGTTATTATTATTATTATTGTTATTAATGTTATATTGTTATTATTGTTATTATTGTTATTGTTATTGTCATTATTATTATTGTTGTTATTATTGTCATTATTATTATTATTGTTATTGTTGTTATTATTGTTATTGTTATTATTGTTATTATTATTATTATTATTATTATTATTATTATTATTATTATCCTAATTGTTATTAATGTTTTTATTATTATTGTTATTATTATTTTTGTTGTTATTGGTGTTGTTGTTATTAATATTATTATTATTATTATTATTATTATTATTGTTATTATTGTTATTGTCGTTATTATTTGTTATTAATGTTATTATTGTTATTATTGTTATTATTGTTATTATTGTTATTATTGTTATTGTTATTGTTATTATTATTATTGTTGTTATTATTGTTATTATTGTTATTATTGTTATTATTGTTATCAGTATTATTGTTATTGTTGTTATTATTGCTATTGTTACTGTTGTTATTATTGTTATTGTTATTATTATTATTATTATTGTTATTAATGTTATATTGTTATTATTGTTATTGTTGTTATTGTTGTTATTGTTATTATTGTTATTGTTCTTATTGTTGTTATTGTTGTTATTAATGTTATTGTTGTTATTGTTGTTATTATTGTTATTTTTATTGTTGTTATTCTTCTTATTATTATTATTATTGTTATTATTGTTATTGTTGTTATTATTGTTATTATTGTTGTTATTGTTATTGTTGTTATTATTCTTATTATTGTTGTTATTGTTATTATTGTTATAATTGATTTTGTTGTTATTATTGTTGTTATTATTGTTATTGTTGTTTTTGTTAGTATTGTTATTATTGTTATTGTTGTAATTGTTGATATTATTGTTATTATTGATATTATTGTTATTATTGTTATTATTGTTATTGTTGTTATTGTTGTTATTATTGTTATTATTGTTATTGTTGTTATTATTATTATTGTTGTTATTGTTGTTATTACTGTTATTGTTGTTATTGTTGTTATTGTTGTTATTTTTGTTGTTATTGTTATAGTTATTGTTGTTATTATTCTTATTATTATTGTTATTGTTATTATTGTTATTATTGATATTATTGTTATTATTGTTATTATTGTTATTATTGTTATTATTGTTATTATTGTTATTATTGTTATTGTTATTGTTATTATTGTTATTATTGTTAGTATTGTTATTATTGTTCTTATTGCTATTATTGTTACTATTGTTATTAGTGTTATTAATGTTATTATCGTTATTGTTGTTATTGTTGTCATTGTTGTTATTGTTGTTATTATTGTTATTGTTGTTATTGTTGTTATTATTGTTATTGTTGTTATTGTAGTTATTATTGTTATTATTGTTGTTATTGTTATTGTTGTTATTATTGTTATTGTTATTGTTGTTATTATTATTGTTATTGTTGTTATTGTTGTTATTGTTGTTATTATTGTTATTATTGTTATTGTTGTTATTATTATTGTTGTTATTGTTGTTATTACTGTTATTATTGTTGTTATTGTTAATGTGGTTATTATTGTTATTGTTGTTATTGTTGTTATTGTTGTTGTTATTGATATAGTTGTTATTGTTGTTATTATTGTTACTATTGTTATTGTTGTTAATATTGTTATTTTTGTTATTGTTGTTATTATTGTTCTTATTGTTTTTATCGTTATTGTTGTTATTGTTGTCATTGTTGTTAATGTTGTTATTATTGTTATTATTGTTATTATTGTTATTATTATTATTGTTATTGTTGTTATTATTGTTATTGTTATTGTTATTATTGTTATTATTGTTATTATTGTTCTTATTGTTGTTACTGTTATTGTGGTTATTATTCTTATTATTGTTGTTATTGTTATTATTGTTATTATTATTATTGTTATTGTTGTTATTATTGTTATTGTTATTGTTATTATTGTTATTGTTGTTATTGTTGTTATTATTGTTATTATTGTTATTGTTGTTATTATTGTTATTATTGTTATTATTGTTATTGTTGTTATTGTTATTATTGTTATTATTGTTATTATTGTTATTATTGTTATTGTTATTGTTGTTATTATTTTTATTGTTATTGTTGTTATTATTGTTATTGTTATTGTTATTATTGTTATTATTGTTATTATTGTTGTTATTTTTATTGTTCTTATTATTCTTATTATTTTTGTTATTGTTCTTATTGCTATTATTTTTATTATTGTTATTAGTGTTATTAATGTTATTATCGTTATTGTTGTTATTGTTGTTATTGTTGTTATAATTGTTATTATTGTTGTTATTGTTAATGTGGTTATTATTGTTATTGTTGTTATTATTGTTATTATTGTTGTTATTGTTATTGTTGTTATTATTCTTATTATTGTTGTTATTGTTATTATTGTTATTATTGATATTGTTGTTATTATTGTTGTTATTATTGTTATTGTTGTTTTTGTTAGTATTGTTATTATTGTTATTGCTGTTATTGTTGATATTATTGTTATTATTGTTATTATTGTTATTATTGTCATTATATTTATTGTTATTGTTATTGTTGTTATTATTGCTATTGTTGTTATTGTTATTGTTATTGTTATTATTATTATTGTTGTTATTGTTATTATTGTTATTATTGTTTTTGTTATTGTTGTTATTATGGTTATTGTTATTGTTATTATTGTTATTATTGTTATTATTGTTGTTATTGTTATTGTTGTTATTATTCTTATTATTTTTGTTATTGTTATTATTGTTATTATTGTTATTGTTGTTATTGTTGTTATTGTTGTTATTGTTGTTGTTATTGTTGTTATCTTTGTTATTATTGTTATTGTTGTTATTATTGTTATTGTTGTTATTGTTGTTATTATTGTTCTTATTGTTATTGTTGTTATTATTGTTATTGTTGCTATTGTTGTTATTGTTGTTATTGTTATTGTTGTTATTATTGTTATTGTTGTTATTGTGGTTATTATTGTTATTGTTGTTATTGTTGTTGTTATTGTTGTTATCTTTGTTATTATTGTTATTGTTGTTATTATTGTTATTGTTGTTATTGTTGTTATTATTGTTCTTATTGTTATTGTTGTTATTATTGTTATTGTTGCTATTGTTGTTATTGTTGTTATTGTTATTGTTGTTATTATTCTTATTGTTGTTATTGTTATTATTGTTATTATTGTTATTATTGTTATTATTGTTATTATTGTTATGGTTATTGTTGTTATTATTTTTATTGTTATTGTTGTTATTATTGTTATTGTTGTTATTGTTATTGTTATTGTTATTATTATTATTGTTGTTATTGTTATTATTGTTATTATTGTTTTTGTTATTGTTGTTATTATGGTTATTGTTATTGTTATTATTGTTATTATTGTTATTATTGTTGTTATTGTTGTTATTGTTATTGTTGTTATTATTCTTATTATTTTTGTTACTGTTATTATTGTTGTTATTGTTAATGTGGTTATTATTGTTATTGTTGTTATTGTTGTTATTGTTCTTGTTATTGTTATAGTTGTTATTGTTGTTATTATTGTTACTATTGTTATTGTTGTTAATATTGTTATTTTTGTTATTGTTGTTAATATTGTTGTTATTGTATTTATGGTTATTGTTGTAATTATTGTTATTGTTGTTATTGTTGTTATTGTTGTTCTTATTGCTATTATTGTTATTATTGTTATTAGTGTTATTAATGTTATTATCGTTTTTGTTGTTATTGTTGTCATTGTTGTTAATGTTGTTATTATTGTTATTGTTGTTATTGCTGATATTAATTTTATTATAGTTATTGTTGTTATTATTGTTATTGTTGTTATTGTTGTTATTATTGTTATTAATGCTATTATTATTACTATTGTTATTAATGTTATATTGTTATTACTTTTATTGTTGTTATTGTTGTTATTGTTGTTATTGTTGTTATTATTGTTATTTTTGTTATTGTTTTTATTATTGTTATTGTTGTTATTGTTGTTATTATTGTTATTATTGTTATTATAATTATTATTGTTATTAATGTTATATTGTTATTATTGCTATTGTTGTTATTGTTGTTATTATTGTTATTATTGTTATTGTTGTTATTATTATTATTGAAGTTATTGTTGTTATTACTGTTATTGTTGTTATTGTTGTTATTTTTGTTGTTATTGTTATAGTTATTGTTGTTATTATTCTTATTATTATTGTTATTGTTATTATTGTTATTATTGATATTATTGTTATTATTGTTATTATTGTTATTATTGTTATTGTTGTTATTGTTGTTATTATTGTTATTATTGTTATTATTATTATTATTATTAACGTTATATTGTTATTATTGTTATTGTTGTTATTGTTGTTATTGTTGTTATTGTTGTTATTATTGTTATTGTTGTTATTGTTGTTATTATTGTTATTGTTGTTATTGTAGTTATTATTGTTATTATTGTTGTTATTGTTAATGTTGTTATTATTGTTATTGTTATTGTTGTTATTATTATTGTTATTGTTGTTATTGTTGTTATTGTTGTTATTATTGTTATTATTGTTATTGTTGTTATTATTATTATTGTTGTTATTGTTGTTATTACTGTTATTATTGTTGTTATTGTTAATGTGGTTATTATTGTTATTGTTGTTATTGTTGTTATTGTTGTTGTTATTGTTATAGTTGTTATTGTTGTTATTATTGTTACTATTGTTATTGTTGTTAATATTGTTATTTTTGTTATTGTTGTTATTATTGTTCTTATTGTTTTTATGGATATTGTTGTAATTATTGTTATTGTTGTTATTGTTGTTATTGTTGTTCTTATAACTATTATTGTTATTATTGTTATTAGTGTTATTAATGTTATTATCGTTATTGTTGTTATTGTTGTCATTGTTGTTAATGTTGTTATTATTGTTATTGTTGTTATTGTTGATATTAATTTTATTATAGTTATTGTTGTTATTATTGTTATTGTTGTTATTGTTGTTATTATTGTTATTAATGCTATTATTATTACTATTGTTATTAATGTTATATTGTTATTACTTTTATTGTTGTTATTGTTGTTATTGTTGTTATTGTTGTTATTATTGTTATTTTTGTTATTGTTTTTATTATTGTTATTGTTGTTATTGTTGTTATTATTGTTATTATTGTTATTATAATTATTATTGTTATTAATGTTATATTGTTATTATTGCTATTGTTGTTATTGTTGTTATTATTGTTATTATTGTTATTGTTGTTATTATTATTATTGTTGTTATTGTTGTTATTACTGTTATTGTTGTTATTGTTGTTATTTTTGTTGTTATTGTTATAGTTATTGTTGTTATTATTCTTATTATTATTGTTATTGTTATTATTGTTATTATTGATATTATTGTTATTATTGTTATTATTGTTATTATTGTTATTGTTGTTATTGTTGTTATTATTGTTATTATTGTTATTATTATTATTATTATTAACGTTATATTGTTATTATTGTTATTGTTGTTATTGTTGTTATTGTTGTTATTGTTGTTATTATTGTTATTGTTGTTATTGTTGTTATTATTGTTATTGTTGTTATTGTAGTTATTATTGTTATTATTGTTGTTATTGTTAATGTTGTTATTATTGTTATTGTTATTGTTGTTATTATTATTGTTATTGTTGTTATTGTTGTTATTGTTGTTATTATTGTTATTATTGTTATTGTTGTTATTATTATTATTGTTGTTATTACTGTTATTATTGTTGTTATTGTTAATGTGGTTATTATTGTTATTGTTGTTAATGTTGTTATTGTTGTTGTTATTGTTATAGTTGTTATTGTTGTTATTATTGTTACTATTGTTATTGTTGTTAATATTGTTATTTTTGTTATTGTTGTTATTATTGTTCTTATTGTTTTTATGGATATTGTTGTAATTATTGTTATTGTTGTTATTGTTGTTATTGTTGTTCTTATAACTATTATTGTTATTATTGTTATTAGTGTTATTAATGTTATTATCGTTATTGTTGTTATTGTTGTCATTGTTGCTAATGTTGTTATTATTGTTATTGCTGTTATTGTTATTATTGTTATTATTGTTATTATTGTTATTATTGTTATTGTTATTGTTATTATTGTTATTATTGTTATTATTGTTATTATTGTTCTTATTGCTATTATTGTCATTATTGTTATTAGTGTTATTAATGTTATTATCGTTATTGTTTTTATTGTTGTTATTGTTGATATTAATTTTATTATAGTTATTGTTGTTATTATTGTTATTAATGCTGTTATTATTACTATTGTTATTAATGTTATATTGTTATTATTCTTATTGTTGTTATTGTTGTTATTGTTGTTATTGTTGTTATTATTGTTATTTTTGTTATTGTTTTTATTATTGTTATTGTTGTTATTGTTGTTATTATTGTTATTATTGTTATTATAATTATTATTGTAATTAATGTTATATTGTTATTATTGTTATTATTGTTATTATTGTTATTGTTATTGTTATTATTGTTATTATTGTTCTTATTGCTATTATTGTTATTATTGTTATTAGTGTTATTAATGTTATTATCGTTATTGTTTTTATTGTTGTTATTGTTGATATTAAT
>NC_060965.1:8501754-8521754 GCF_910589235.1 Vespa crabro
GTTAATGCTGTTATTATTGATATTATTGTTATTATTGTTATTATTGTTATTATTGTTATTATTGTCATTATATTTATTGTTATTGTTATTGTTGTTATTATTGCTATTGTTGTTATTGTTATTGTTATAGTTATTATTATTATTGTTGTTATTGTTATTATTGTTATTATTGTTTTTGTTATTGTTGTTATTATGGTTATTGTTATTGTTATTATTGTTATTATTGTTATTATTGTTGTTATTGTTATTGTTGTTATAATTCTTATTATTTTTGTTATTGTTATTATTGTTATTATTGTTATTGTTGTTATTGTTGTTATTATTGTTATTGTTGTTATTATTATTATTATTGTTATTAATGTTATATTGTTATTAATGTTATTGTTGTTATTGTTGTTATTGTTGTTATTGTTGTTATTGTTGTTATTGTTGTTGTTAATGTTATTGTTGTTATTGTTGTTATTATTGTTATTTTTATTGTTGTTATTCTTCTTATTATTATTATTATTGTTATTATTGTTATTGTTGTTATTATTGTTATTATTGTTATTAGTGTTATTAATGTTATTATTGTTATTGTTGTTATTGTTGTTATTATTTTTATTATAGTTATTGTTGTTATTATTGTTATTGTTGTTATTGTTGTTATTGTTGTTATTATTGTCATTATTGTTATTATTATTATTATTATTAACGTTATATTGTTATTATTGTTATTGTTGTTATTGTTGTTATTGTTGTTATTGTTTTTATTATTGTTATTGTTGTTATTGTTGTTATTATTGTTATTATTGTTGTTATTGTTAATGTGGTTATTATTGTTATTGTTGTTATTGTTGTTATTGTTGTTGTTATTGTTTTTATTGTTGTTATCTTTGTTATTATTGTTATTGTTGTTATTATTGTTATTGTTGTTATTGTTGTTATTATTGTTCTTATTGCTTCTGTTGTTATTATTGTTATTGTCGCTATTGTTGTTATTGTTGTTATTGTTATTGTTGTTATTATTGGTATTGTTGTTATTGTTATTATTGTTATTAGTGTTATTATTGTTATTATTGTTATTATTGTTGTTATTGTTATTGTTCTTATTATTCTTATTATTTTTGTTATTGTTATTATTGTTATTATTGTTATTGTTGTTATTATTGTTATTATTGTTATTGTTATTATTGTTATTGTTGTCATTGTTGTTATTGTTGTTATTATTGTTATTGTTGTTATTGTTGTTATTATTGTTATTGTTGTTATTGTAGTTATTATTGTTATTATTGTTGTTATTGT
Source organism: Vespa crabro (assembly GCF_910589235.1). Taxonomy (NCBI): domain Eukaryota; kingdom Metazoa; phylum Arthropoda; class Insecta; order Hymenoptera; family Vespidae; genus Vespa; species Vespa crabro. Next base: position 8,503,039 of record NC_060965.1, read on the forward strand.
TAATGTTGTTATTATTGTTATTGTTATTGTTGTTATTATTATTGTTATTGTTGTTATTGTTGTTATTGCTGTTATTATTGTTATTATTGTTATTGTTTTTATTATTATTATTGTTGTTATTGTTGTTATTACTGTTATTATTGTTGTTATTGTTAATGTGGTTATTATTGTTATTGTTGTTATTGTTGTTATTGTTCTTGTTATTGTTATAGTTGTTATTTTTGTTATTATTGTTACTATTGTTATTGTTGTTAATATTGTTATTTTTGTTATTGTTGTTAATATTGTTGTTATTGTATTTATGGTTATTGTTGTAATTATTGTTATTGTTGTTATTGTTGTTATTGTTGTTCTTATTGCTATTATTGTTATTATTGTTATTAGTGTTATTAATGTTATTATCGTTATTGTTGTTATTGTTGTCATTGTTGTTAATGTTGTTATTATTGTTATTGTTGTTATTGTTGATATTAATTTTATTATAGTTAATGTTGTTATTATTGTTATTGTTGTTATTGTTGTTATTATTGTTATTAATGCTATTATTATTACTATTGTTATTAATGTTATATTGTTATTATTTTTATTGTTGTTATTGTTGTTATTGTTGTTATTGTTGTTATTATTGTTATTTTTGTTATTGTTTTTATTATTGATATTGTTGTTATTGTTGTTATTATTGTTATTATTGTTATTATAATTATTATTGTTATTAATGTTATATTGTTATTATTGTTATTGTTGTTATTGTTGTTATTATTGTTATTATAGTTATTGTTGTTATTATTATTATTGTTGTTATTGTTGTTATTACTGTTATTGTTGTTATTGTTGTTATTGTTGTTATTTTTGTTGTTATTGTTATAGTTATTGTTGTTATTATTCTTATTATTATTGTTATTGTTATTATTGTTATTATTGATATTATTGTTATTATTGTTATTATTGTTATTATTGTTATTATTATTATTGTTGTTATTGTTGTTATTACTGTTATTGTTGTTATTGTTGTTATTGTTGTTATTTTTGTTGTTATTGTTATAGTTATTGTTGTTATTATTCTTATTATTATTGTTATTGTTATTATTGTTATTATTGATATTATTGTTATTATTGTTATTATTGTTATTATTGTTATTGTTATTGTTATTATTGTTATTATTGTTAGTATTGTTATTATTGTTCTTATTGCTATTATTGTTATTATTGTTATTAGTGTTATTAATGTTATAATCGTTATTGTTGTTATTGTTGTCATTGTTGTTATTATTGTTATTGTTGTTATTGTTGTTTTTATTGTTATTGTTGTTATTGTAGTTATTATTGTTATTATTGTTGTTATTGTTAATGTTGTTATCATTGTTATTGTTATTGTTGTTATTATTATTGTTATTGTTGTTATTGTTTTTATTGTTGTTATTATTGTTATTATTGTTATTGATGTTATTCTTATTATTGTTGTTATTGTTGTTATTACTGTTATTATTGTTGTTATTGTTAATGTGGTTATTATTGTTATTGTTGTTATTGTTGTTATTGTTCTTGTTATTGTTATAGTTGTTATTGTTGTTATTATTGTTACTATTGTTATTGTTGTTATTATTGTTATTTTTGTTATTTTTGTTATTATTGTTGTTATTGTATTCATGGTTATTGTTGTTATTGTTGTCATTGTTGTTAATGTTGTTATTATTGTTATTGTTGTTATTGTTGTTATTATTGTTATTTTTGTTATTATTGTTATTATTGTTATTGTTGTTATAATTGTTATTATTGTTATTATTGTTATTATTGTGATTGTTATTGTTATTATTATTATTGTTGTTATTGTTGTTATTTTTGTTGTTATTGTTATTGTTGTTATAATTGTTATTATTGTTATTATTGTTATTATTGTGATTGTTATTGTTATTATTATTATTGTTGTTATTGTTGTTATTTTTGTTGTTATTGTTATTGTTGCTATTATTGTTATTATTGTTATTATTGTTATTATTGTTATTGTTGTTATTGTTGATATTATTGTTATTATTATTGTTATTATTGTTATTATTGTTATTGTTGTTATTGTTGATATTATTGTTATTATTATTGTTATTATTGTTATTATTGTTATTATTGTTATTGTTATTGTTATTATTGTTATTATTTTTATTATTGTTATTATTGTTCTTATTGCTATTATTGTTATTATTGTTATTATTGTTATTAGTGTTATTAATGTTATTATTGTTATTGTTGTTATTGTTGTTATTATTTTTATTATAGTTATTGTTGTTATTATTGTTATTGTTGTTATTGTTGTTATTGTTGTTATTATTGTTATTATTGTTATTATTATTATTATTATTAACGTTATATTGTTATTATTGTTATTGTTGTTATTGTTGTTATTGTTGTTATTGTTTTTATTATTGTTATTGTTGTTATTGTTGTTATTATTGTTATTATTGTTATTATTTTTATTATTGTTATTATTGTTCTTATTGCTATTATTGTTATTATTGTTATTATTGTTATTAGTGTTATTAATGTTATTATTGTTATTGTTGTTATTGTTGTTATTATTTTTATTATAGTTATTGTTGTTATTATTGGTATTGTTGTTATTGTTATTATTGTTATTATTGTTATTATTGTTATTATTGTTATTGTTATTGTTGTTATTATTTTTATTGTTATTGTTGTTAATATTGTTATTGTTATTGTTATTATTGTTATTATTGTTATTATTGTTATTATTGTTGTTATTTTTATTGTTCTTATTATTCTTATTATTTTTGTTATTGGTATTATTGTTATTATTGTTATTGTTGTTATTATTGTTTTTATTGTTATTATTGTTATTGTTGTTATTATTATTATTGTTCTTATTGTTGTTATTACTGTTATTGTTGTTATTGTTGTTATTGTTGTTATTTTTGTTGTTATTGTTGTTATTATTGTTACTATTGTTATTATTGTTCTTATTGCTATTATTGTTATTATTGTTATTAGTGTTATTAATGTTATTATCGTTATTGTTTTTATTGTTGTTATTGTTGATATTAATTTTATTATAGTTATTGTTGTTATTATTGTTATTGTTGTTATTGTTGTTATTATTGTTATTAATGCTATTATTATTACTATTGTTACTAATGTTATATTGTTATTATTTTTATTGTTGTTATTGTTGTTATTGTTGTTATTGTTGTTATTATTGTTATTTTTGTTATTGTTTTTATTATTGTTATTGTTGTTATTGTTGTTATTATTGTTATTATTGTTATTATAATTATTATTGTAATTAATGTTATATTGTTATTATTGTTATTATTGTTATTATTGTTATTATTGTTATTGTTATTGTTATTATTGTTATTATTGTTAGTATTGTTATTATTGTTCTTATTGCTTTATTGTTATTATTGTTATTAGTGTTATTAATGTTATAATCGTTATTGTTGTTATTGTTGTCATTGTTGTTATTGTTGTTATTATTGTTATTGTTGTTATTGTTGTTATTATTGTTATTGTTGTTATTGTAGTTATTATTGTTATTATTGTTGTTATTGTTTTGTTGTTATTATTGTTATTGTTATTGTTATTATTGTTATTATTGTTATTGTTATTGTTGTTATTATTGTTATTGTTATTGTTATTATTGTTATTGTTGTTATTATTGTTATTTTTATTGTTGTCATTCTTCTTATTATTATTATTATTGTTATTATTGTTATTGTTGTTATTATTGTTATTATTGTTGTTATTGTTATTGCTGTTATTATTCTTATTATTGTTGTTATTGTTATTATTGTATTTATTGATTTTGTTGTTATTATTGTTGTTATTATTGTTATTGTTGTTTTTGTTAGTATTGTTATTATTGTTATTATTGTTCTTATTGCTATTATTGTTATTATTGTTATTATTGTTATTAGTGTTATTAATGTTATTATCGTTATTGTTGTTACTGTTGTTATTGTTGTTATTATTTTTATTATAGTTATTGTTGTTATTGTTGTTATTATTGTTATTATTGTTATTATTATTATTATTATTAACGTTATATTGTTATTATTGTTATTGTTGTTATTGTTGTTATTATTGTTGTTATTGTTGTTATTATTGTTATTATTGTTCTTATTGTTATTGATGTTATTATTGTTATTGTTGCTATTGTTGATATTGTTGTTATTGTTATTGTTGTTATTATTGTTATTGTTGTTATTGTTATTATTGTTATTATTGTTATTATTGTTATTTTTATTGTTGTTATTATTGTTATTGTTATTGTTGTTATTATTGTAATTGTTATTGTTATTATTGTTATTGTTGTTATTGTTGTTATTATTGTTATTATTGTTATTATTATTATTATTGTTATTAATGTTATATTGTTATTATTGTTATTATTGTTATTGTTATTGTCATTATTATTATTGTTGTTATTATTGTTATTATTATTATTATTGTTATTGTTGTTATTATTGTTATTGTTATTATTGTTATTATTATTATTATTATTATTATTATTATTATTATTATCCTAATTGTTATTAATGTTTTTATTATTATTGTTATTATTATTTTTGTTGTTATTGGTGTTGTTGTTATTAATATTATTATTATTATTATTATTATTATTATTGTTATTATTGTTATTGTTGTTATTATTTGTTATTAATGTTATTATTGTTATTATTGTTATTATTGTTATTATTGTTATTGTTATTGTTATTATTATTATTGTTGTTATTATTGTTATTATTGTTATTATTGTTATTATTGTTATCAGTATTATTGTTATTGTTGTTATTATTGCTATTGTTATTGTTGTTATTGTTGTTATTATTGTTATTGTTGTTATTATTATTATTATTGTTATTAATGTTATATTGTTATTATTGTTATTGTTGTTATTGTTGTTATTGTTATTATTGTTATTGTTATTATTGTTGTTATTGTTATTGTTGTTATTATTCTTATTATTGTTGTTATTGTTATTATTGTTATAATTGATTTTGTTGTTATTATTGTTGTTATTATTGTTATTGTTGTTTTTGTTAGTATTGTTATTATTGTTATTGTTGTTATTGTTGATATTATTGTTATTATTGATATTATTGTTATTATTGTTATTATTGTTATTGTTGTTATTGTTGTTATTATTGTTATTATTGTTATTGTTGTTATTATTATTATTGTTGTTATTGTTGTTATTACTGTTATTGTTGTTATTGTTGTTATTGTTGTTATTTTTGTTGTTATTGTTATAGTTATTGTTGTTATTATTCTTATTATTATTGTTATTGTTATTATTGTTATTATTGATATTATTGTTATTATTGTTATTATTGTTATTATTGTTATTATTGTTATTATTGTTATTGTTATTGTTATTATTGTTATTATTGTTAGTATTGTTATTATTGTTCTTATTGCTATTATTGTTACTATTGTTATTAGTGTTATTAATGTTATTATCGTTATTGTTGTTATTGTTGTCATTGTTGTTATTGTTGTTATTATTGTTATTGTTGTTATTGTTGTTATTATTGTTATTGTTGTTATTGTAGTTATTATTGTTATTATTGTTGTTATTGTTATTGTTGTTATTATTGTTATTGTTATTGTTGTTATTATTATTGTTATTGTTGTTATTGTTGTTATTGTTGTTATTATTGTTATTATTGTTATTGTTGTTATTATTATTGTTGTTATTGTTGTTATTACTGTTATTATTGTTATTATTGTTAATGTGGTTATTATTGTTATTGTTGTTATTGTTGTTATTGTTGTTGTTATTGATATAGTTGTTATTGTTGTTATTATTGTTACTATTCTTATTGTTGTTAATATTGTTATTTTTGTTATTGTTGTTATTATTGTTCTTATTGTTTTTATCGTTATTGTTGTTATTGTTGTCATTGTTGTTAATGTTGTTATTATTGTTATTATTGTTATTATTGTTATTATTATTATTGTTATTGTTGTTATTATTGTTATTGTTATTGTTATTATTGTTATTATTGTTATTATTGTTCTTATTGTTGTTACTGTTATTGTGGTTATTATTCTTATTATTGTTGTTATTGTTATTATTGTTATTATTATTATTGTTATTGTTGTTATTATTGTTATTGTTATTGTTATTATTGTTATTGTTGTTATTGTTGTTATTATTGTTATTATTGTTATTGTTGTTATTATTGTTATTATTGTTATTATTGTTATTGTTGTTATTGTTATTATTGTTATTATTGTTATTATTGTTATTATTGTTATTGTTATTGTTGTTATTATTTTTATTGTTATTGTTGTTATTATTGTTATTGTTATTGTTATTATTGTTATTATTGTTATTATTGTTGTTATTTTTATTGTTCTTATTATTCTTATTATTTTTGTTATTGTTCTTATTGCTATTATTTTTATTATTGTTATTAGTGTTATTAATGTTATTATCGTTATTGTTGTTATTGTTGTTATTGTTGTTATAATTGTTATTATTGTTGTTATTGTTAATGTGGTTATTATTGTTATTGTTGTTATTATTGTTATTATTGTTGTTATTGTTATTGTTGTTATTATTCTTATTATTGTTGTTATTGTTATTATTGTTATTATTGATATTGTTGTTATTATTGTTGTTATTATTGTTATTGTTGTTTTTGTTAGTATTGTTATTATTGTTATTGCTGTTATTGTTGATATTATTGTTATTATTGTTATTATTGTTATTATTGTCATTATATTTATTGTTATTGTTATTGTTGTTATTATTGCTATTGTTGTTATTGTGGTTATTATTGTTATTGTTGTTATTGTTGTTGTTATTGTTGTTATCTTTGTTATTATTGTTATTGTTGTTATTATTGTTATTGTTGTTATTGTTGTTATTATTGTTCTTATTGTTATTGTTGTTATTATTGTTATTGTTGCTATTGTTGTTATTGTTGTTATTGTTATTGTTGTTATTATTCTTATTGTTGTTATTGTTATTATTGTTATTATTGTTATTATTGTTATTATTGTTATTATTGTTATGGTTATTGTTGTTATTATTTTTATTGTTATTGTTGTTATTATTGTTATTGTTGTTATTGTTATTGTTATTGTTATTATTATTATTGTTGTTATTGTTATTATTGTTATTATTGTTTTTGTTATTGTTGTTATTATGGTTATTGTTATTGTTATTATTGTTATTATTGTTATTATTGTTGTTATTGTTGTTATTGTTATTGTTGTTATTATTCTTATTATTTTTGTTACTGTTATTATTGTTGTTATTGTTAATGTGGTTATTATTGTTATTGTTGTTATTGTTGTTATTGTTCTTGTTATTGTTATAGTTGTTATTGTTGTTATTATTGTTACTATTGTTATTGTTGTTAATATTGTTATTTTTGTTATTGTTGTTAATATTGTTGTTATTGTATTTATGGTTATTGTTGTAATTATTGTTATTGTTATTATTGTTGTTATTGTTGTTCTTATTGCTATTATTGTTATTATTGTTATTAGTGTTATTAATGTTATTATCGTTTTTGTTGTTATTGTTGTCATTGTTGTTAATGTTGTTATTATTGTTATTGTTGTTATTGTTGATATTAATTTTATTATAGTTATTGTTGTTATTATTGTTATTGTTGTTATTGTTGTTATTATTGTTATTAATGCTATTATTATTACTATTGTTATTAATGTTATATTGTTATTACTTTTATTGTTGTTATTGTTGTTATTGTTGTTATTGTTGTTATTATTGTTATTTTTGTTATTGTTTTTATTATTGTTATTGTTGTTATTGTTGTTATTATTGTTATTATTGTTATTATAATTATTATTGTTATTAATGTTATATTGTTATTATTGCTATTGTTGTTATTGTTGTTATTATTGTTATTATTGTTATTGTTGTTATTATTATTATTGTTGTTATTGTTGTTATTACTGTTATTGTTGTTATTGTTGTTATTTTTGTTGTTATTGTTATAGTTATTGTTGTTATTATTCTTATTATTATTGTTATTGTTATTATTGTTATTATTGTTATTATTGTTATTATTGTTATTATTGTTATTATTGTTATTGTTGTTATTGTTGTTATTATTGTTATTATTGTTATTATTATTATTATTATTAACGTTATATTGTTATTATTGTTATTGTTGTTATTGTTGTTATTGTTGTTATTGTTGTTATTATTGTTATTGTTGTTATTGTTGTTATTATTGTTATTGTTGTTATTGTAGTTATTATTGTTATTATTGTTGTTATTGTTAATGTTGTTATTATTGTTATTGTTATTGTTGTTATTATTATTGTTATTGTTGTTATTGTTGTTATTGTTGTTATTATTGTTATTATTGTTATTGTTGTTATTATTATTATTGTTGTTATTGTTGTTATTACTGTTATTATTGTTGTTATTGTTAATGTGGTTATTATTGTTATTGTTGTTATTGTTGTTATTGTTGTTGTTATTGTTATAGTTGTTATTGTTGTTATTATTGTTACTATTGTTATTGTTGTTAATATTGTTATTTTTGTTATTGTTGTTATTATTGTTCTTATTGTTTTTATGGATATTGTTGTAATTATTGTTATTGTTGTTATTGTTGTTATTGTTGTTCTTATAACTATTATTGTTATTATTGTTATTAGTGTTATTAATGTTATTATCGTTATTGTTGCTATTGTTGTCATTGTTGTTAATGTTGTTATTATTGTTATTGCTGTTATTGTTATTATTGTTATTATTGTTATTATTGTTATTATTGTTATTGTTATTGTTATTATTGTTATTATTGTTATTATTGTTATTATTGTTCTTATTGCTATTATTGTCATTATTGTTATTAGTGTTATTAATGTTATTATCGTTATTGTTTTTATTGTTGTTATTGTTGATATTAATTTTATTATAGTTATTGTTGTTATTATTGTTATTGTTGTTATTGTTGTTATTATTGTTATTAATGCTATTATTATTACTATTGTTATTAATGTTATATTGTTATTATTTTTATTGTTGTTATTGTTGTTATTGTTGTTATTGTTGTTATTATTGTTATTTTTGTTATTGTTTTTATTATTGTTATTGTTGTTATTGTTGTTATTATTGTTATTATTGTTATTATAATTATTATTGTAATTAATGTTATATTGTTATTATTGTTATTATTGTTATTATTGTTATTGTTATTGTTATTATTGTTATTATTGTTCTTATTGCTATTATTGTTATTATTGTTATTAGTGTTATTAATGTTATTATCGTTATTGTTTTTATTGTTGTTATTGTTGATATTAATTTTATTATAGTTATTGTTGTTATTATTGTTATTGTTGTTATTGTTGTTATTGTTGTTATTATTGTTATTAATGTTATTATTATTACTATTGTTATTAATGTTATATTGTTATTATTTTTATTGTTGTTATTGTTGTTATTGTTGTTATTGTTGTTATTATTGTTATTTTTGTTATTGTTTTTATTATTGTTATTGTTGTTATTGTTGTTATTATTGTTATTATTGTTATTATAATTATTATTGTAATTAATGTTATATTGTTATTATTGTTATTATTGTTATTATTGTTATTATTGTTATTATTGTTGTTATTGTTATTGTTGTTATAATTCTTATTATTTTTGTTATTGATATTATTGTTATTATTGTTATTATTGTTATTATTGTTATTATTGTTATTATTGTTATTGTTATTGTTATTATTGTTATTATTGTTAGTATTGTTATTATTGTTCTTATTGCTATTATTGTTACTATTGTTATTAGTGTTATTAATGTTATTATCGTTATTGTTGTTATTGTTGTCATTGTTGTTATTGTTGTTATTATTGTTATTGTTGTTATTGTAGTTATTATTGTTATTATTGTTGTTATTGTTATTGTTGTTATTATTGTTATTGTTATTGTTGTTATTATTATTGTTATTGTTGTTATTGTTGTTATTGTTGTTATTATTGTTATTGTTGTTATTATTATTATTGTTGTTATTGTTGTTATTACTGTTATTATTGTTGTTATTGTTAATGTGGTTATTATTGTTATTGTTGTTATTGTTGTTATTGTTGTTGTTATTGATATAGTTGTTATTGTTGTTATTATTGTTACTATTGTTATTGTTGTTAATATTGTTATTTTTGTTATTGTTGTTATTATTGTTCTTATTGTTTTTATGGTTATTGTTGTAATTATTGTTATTGTTGTTATTGTTGTTATTGTTGTTCTTATTGCTATTATTGTTATTATTGTTATTAGTGTTATTAATGTTATTATCGTTATTGTTGTTATTGTTGTCATTGTTGTTAATGTTGTTATTATTGTTATTGTTGTTATTGTTGTTATTATTGTTATTTTTGTTATTATTGTTATTATTGTTATTGTTATTGTTATTATTATTATTGTTGTTATTATTGTTATTATTGTTATTATTGTTATTATTGTTATTATTGTTATTATTATTATTGTTATTGTTGTTATTATTGTTATTGTTATTGTTATTATTGTTATTATTGTTATTATTGTTCTTATTGTTGTTACTGTTATTGTGGTTATTATTCTTATTATTGTTGTTATTGTTATTATTGTTATTATTATTATTGTTATTGTTGTTATTATTGTTGTTATTGTTGTTATTGTTGTTATTGTTGTTATTATTGTTATTTTTGTTATTGTTTTTATTATTGTTATTGTTGTTATTGTTGTTATTATTGTTATTATTGTTATTATAATTATTATTGTAATTAATGTTATATTGTTATTATTGTTATTATTGTTATTATTGTTATTATTGTTATTGTTATTGTTATTATTGTTATTATTGTTAGTATTGTTATTATTGTTCTTATTGCTTTATTGTTATTATTGTTATTAGTGTTATTAATGTTATAATCGTTATTGTTGTTATTGTTGTCATTGTTGTTATTGTTGTTATTATTGTTATTGTTGTTATTGTTGTTATTATTGTTATTGTTGTTATTGTAGTTATTATTGTTATTATTGTTGTTATTGTTTTGTTGTTATTATTGTTATTGTTATTGTTATTATTGTTATTATTGTTATTGTTATTGTTGTTATTATTGTTATTGTTATTGTTATTATTGTTATTGTTGTTATTATTGTTATTTTTATTGTTGTCATTCTTCTTATTATTATTATTATTGTTATTATTGTTATTGTTGTTATTATTGTTATTATTGTTGTTATTGTTATTGCTGTTATTATTCTTATTATTGTTGTTATTGTTATTATTGTATTTATTGATTTTGTTGTTATTATTGTTGTTATTATTGTTATTGTTGTTTTTGTTAGTATTGTTATTATTGTTATTATTGTTCTTATTGCTATTATTGTTATTATTGTTATTATTGTTATTAGTGTTATTAATGTTATTATCGTTATTGTTGTTACTGTTGTTATTGTTGTTATTATTTTTATTATAGTTATTGTTGTTATTGTTGTTATTATTGTTATTATTGTTATTATTATTATTATTATTAACGTTATATTGTTATTATTGTTATTGTTGTTATTGTTGTTATTATTGTTGTTATTGTTGTTATTATTGTTATTATTGTTCTTATTGTTATTGATGTTATTATTGTTATTGTTGCTATTGTTGATATTGTTGTTATTGTTATTGTTGTTATTATTGTTATTGTTGTTATTGTTATTATTGTTATTATTGTTATTATTGTTATTTTTATTGTTGTTATTATTGTTATTGTTATTGTTGTTATTATTGTAATTGTTATTGTTATTATTGTTATTGTTGTTATTGTTGTTATTATTGTTATTATTGTTATTATAATTATTATTGTTATTAATGTTATATTGTTATTAGTGTTATTGTTGTTATTGTTGTTATTATTGTTATTATTGTTATTGTTGTTATTATTATTATTGTTGTTATTGTTGTTATTACTGTTATTGTTGTTATTGTTGTTATTATTGTTATTTTTGTTATTATTGTTGTTATTGATATTGTTGTTATTATTCTTATTATTGTTGTTATTGTTATTATTGTTATCATTGATATTGTTGTTATTATTGTTATTGTTGCTTTGTTATTGTTATTATTGTTATTATTGTTAGTATTGTTATTATTGTTCATATTGCTATTATTGTTACTATTGTTATTAGTGTTATTAATGTTATTATCGTTATTGTTGTTATTGTTGTCATTGTTGTTATTGTTGTTATTATTGTTATTGTTGTTATTGTTGTTATTATTGTTATTATTGTTATTATTATTATTATTGTTATTAATGTTATATTGTTATTATTGTTATTATTGTTATTGTTATTGTCATTATTATTATTGTTGTTATTATTGTTATTATTATTATTATTGTTATTGTTGTTATTATTGTTATTGTTATTATTGTTATTATTATTATTATTATTATTATTATTATTATTATTATCCTAATTGTTATTAATGTTTTTATTATTATTGTTATTATTATTTTTGTTGTTATTGGTGTTGTTGTTATTAATATTATTATTATTATTATTATTATTATTATTGTTATTATTGTTATTGTCGTTATTATTTGTTATTAATGTTATTATTGTTATTATTGTTATTATTGTTATTATTGTTATTGTTATTGTTATTATTATTATTGTTGTTATTATTGTTATTATTGTTATTATTGTTATTATTGTTATCAGTATTATTGTTATTGTTGTTATTATTGCTATTGTTATTGTTGTTATTGTTGTTATTATTGTTATTGTTGTTATTATTATTATTATTGTTATTAATGTTATATTGTTATTATTGTTATTGTTGTTATTGTTGTTATTGTTATTATTGTTATTGTTATTATTGTTGTTATTGTTATTGTTGTTATTATTCTTATTATTGTTGTTATTGTTATTATTGTTATAATTGATTTTGTTGTTATTATTGTTGTTATTATTGTTATTGTTGTTTTTGTTAGTATTGTTATTATTGTTATTGTTGTTATTGTTGATATTATTGTTATTATTGATATTATTGTTATTATTGTTATTATTGTTATTGTTGTTATTGTTGTTATTATTGTTATTATTGTTATTGTTGTTATTATTATTATTGTTGTTATTGTTGTTATTACTGTTATTGTTGTTATTGTTGTTATTGTTGTTATTTTTGTTGTTATTGTTATAGTTATTGTTGTTATTATTCTTATTATTATTGTTATTGTTATTATTGTTATTATTGATATTATTGTTATTATTGTTATTATTGTTATTATTGTTATTATTGTTATTATTGTTATTGTTATTGTTATTATTGTTATTATTGTTAGTATTGTTATTATTGTTCTTATTGCTATTATTGTTACTATTGTTATTAGTGTTATTAATGTTATTATCGTTATTGTTGTTATTGTTGTCATTGTTGTTATTGTTGTTATTATTGTTATTGTTGTTATTGTTGTTATTATTGTTATTGTTGTTATTGTAGTTATTATTGTTATTATTGTTGTTATTGTTATTGTTGTTATTATTGTTATTGTTATTGTTGTTATTATTATTGTTATTGTTGTTATTGTTGTTATTGTTGTTATTATTGTTATTATTGTTATTGTTGTTATTATTATTGTTGTTATTGTTGTTATTACTGTTATTATTGTTGTTATTGTTAATGTGGTTATTATTGTTATTGTTGTTATTGTTGTTATTGTTGTTGTTATTGATATAGTTGTTATTGTTGTTATTATTGTTACTATTCTTATTGTTGTTAATATTGTTATTTTTGTTATTGTTGTTATTATTGTTCTTATTGTTTTTATCGTTATTGTTGTTATTGTTGTCATTGTTGTTAATGTTGTTATTATTGTTATTATTGTTATTATTGTTATTATTATTATTGTTATTGTTGTTATTATTGTTATTGTTATTGTTATTATTGTTATTATTGTTATTATTGTTCTTATTGTTGTTACTGTTATTGTGGTTATTATTCTTATTATTGTTGTTATTGTTATTATTGTTATTATTATTATTGTTATTGTTGTTATTATTGTTATTGTTATTGTTATTATTGTTATTGTTGTTATTGTTGTTATTTTTGTTATTATTGTTATTGTTGTTATTATTGTTATTATTGTTATTATTGTTATTGTTGTTATTGTTATTATTGTTATTATTGTTATTATTGTTATTATTGTTATTGTTATTGTTGTTATTATTTTTATTGTTATTGTTGTTATTATTGTTATTGTTATTGTTATTATTGTTATTATTGTTATTATTGTTGTTATTTTTATTGTTCTTATTATTCTTATTATTTTTGTTATTGTTCTTATTGCTATTATTTTTATTATTGTTATTAGTGTTATTAATGTTATTATCGTTATTGTTGTTATTGTTGTTATTGTTGTTATAATTGTTATTATTGTTGTTATTGTTAATGTGGTTATTATTGTTATTGTTGTTATTATTGTTATTATTGTTGTTATTGTTATTGTTGTTATTATTCTTAATTGTTGTTATTGTTATTATTGTTATTATTGATATTGTTGTTATTATTGTTGTTATTATTGTTATTGTTGTTTTTGTTAGTATTGTTATTATTGTTATTGCTGTTATTGTTGATATTATTGTTATTATTGTTATTATTGTTATTATTGTCATTATATTTATTGTTATTGTTATTGTTGTTATTATTGCTATTGTTGTTATTGTGGTTATTATTGTTATTGTTGTTATTGTTGTTGTTATTGTTGTTATCTTTGTTATTATTGTTATTGTTGTTATTATTGTTATTGTTGTTATTGTTGTTATTATTGTTCTTATTGTTATTGTTGTTATTATTGTTATTGTTGCTATTGTTGTTATTGTTGTTATTGTTATTGTTGTTATTATTCTTATTGTTGTTATTGTTATTATTGTTATTATTGTTATTATTGTTATTATTGTTATTATTGTTATGGTTATTGTTGTTATTATTTTTATTGTTATTGTTGTTATTATTGTTATTGTTGTTATTGTTATTGTTATTGTTATTATTATTATTGTTGTTATTGTTATTATTGTTATTATTGTTTTTGTTATTGTTGTTATTATGGTTATTGTTATTGTTATTATTGTTATTATTGTTATTATTGTTGTTATTGTTGTTATTGTTATTGTTGTTATTATTCTTATTATTTTTGTTACTGTTATTATTGTTGTTATTGTTAATGTGGTTATTATTGTTATTGTTGTTATTGTTGTTATTGTTCTTGTTATTGTTATAGTTGTTATTGTTGTTATTATTGTTACTATTGTTATTGTTGTTAATATTGTTATTTTTGTTATTGTTGTTAATATTGTTGTTATTGTATTTATGGTTATTGTTGTAATTATTGTTATTGTTATTATTGTTGTTATTGTTGTTCTTATTGCTATTATTGTTATTATTGTTATTAGTGTTATTAATGTTATTATCGTTTTTGTTGTTATTGTTGTCATTGTTGTTAATGTTGTTATTATTGTTATTGTTGTTATTGTTGATATTAATTTTATTATAGTTATTGTTGTTATTATTGTTATTGTTGTTATTGTTGTTATTATTGTTATTAATGCTATTATTATTACTATTGTTATTAATGTTATATTGTTATTACTTTTATTGTTGTTATTGTTGTTATTGTTGTTATTGTTGTTATTATTGTTATTTTTGTTATTGTTTTTATTATTGTTATTGTTGTTATTGTTGTTATTATTGTTATTATTGTTATTATAATTATTATTGTTATTAATGTTATATTGTTATTATTGCTATTGTTGTTATTGTTGTTATTATTGTTATTATTGTTATTGTTGTTATTATTATTATTGTTGTTATTGTTGTTATTACTGTTATTGTTGTTATTGTTGTTATTTTTGTTGTTATTGTTATAGTTATTGTTGTTATTATTCTTATTATTATTGTTATTGTTATTATTGTTATTATTGTTATTATTGTTATTATTGTTATTATTGTTATTATTGTTATTGTTGTTATTGTTGTTATTATTGTTATTATTGTTATTATTATTATTATTATTAACGTTATATTGTTATTATTGTTATTGTTGTTATTGTTGTTATTGTTGTTATTGTTGTTATTATTGTTATTGTTGTTATTGTTGTTATTATTGTTATTGTTGTTATTGTAGTTATTATTGTTATTATTGTTGTTATTGTTAATGTTGTTATTATTGTTATTGTTATTGTTGTTATTATTATTGTTATTGTTGTTATTGTTGTTATTGTTGTTATTATTGTTATTATTGTTATTGTTGTTATTATTATTATTGTTGTTATTGTTGTTATTACTGTTATTATTGTTGTTATTGTTAATGTGGTTATTATTGTTATTGTTGTTATTGTTGTTATTGTTGTTGTTATTGTTATAGTTGTTATTGTTGTTATTATTGTTACTATTGTTATTGTTGTTAATATTGTTATTTTTGTTATTGTTGTTATTATTGTTCTTATTGTTTTTATGGATATTGTTGTAATTATTGTTATTGTTGTTATTGTTGTTATTGTTGTTCTTATAACTATTATTGTTATTATTGTTATTAGTGTTATTAATGTTATTATCGTTATTGTTGCTATTGTTGTCATTGTTGTTAATGTTGTTATTATTGTTATTGCTGTTATTGTTATTATTGTTATTATTGTTATTATTGTTATTATTGTTATTGTTATTGTTATTATTGTTATTATTGTTATTATTGTTATTATTGTTCTTATTGCTATTATTGTCATTATTGTTATTAGTGTTATTAATGTTATTATCGTTATTGTTTTTATTGTTGTTATTGTTGATATTAATTTTATTATAGTTATTGTTGTTATTATTGTTATTGTTGTTATTGTTGTTATTATTGTTATTAATGCTATTATTATTACTATTGTTATTAATGTTATATTGTTATTATTTTTATTGTTGTTATTGTTGTTATTGTTGTTATTGTTGTTATTATTGTTATTTTTGTTATTGTTTTTATTATTGTTATTGTTGTTATTGTTGTTATTATTGTTATTATTGTTATTATAATTATTATTGTAATTAATGTTATATTGTTATTATTGTTATTATTGTTATTATTGTTATTGTTATTGTTATTATTGTTATTATTGTTCTTATTGCTATTATTGTTATTATTGTTATTAGTGTTATTAATGTTATTATCGTTATTGTTTTTATTGTTGTTATTGTTGATATTAATTTTATTATAGTTATTGTTGTTATTATTGTTATTGTTGTTATTGTTGTTATTGTTGTTATTATTGTTATTAATGCTATTATTATTACTATTGTTATTAATGTTATATTGTTATTATTTTTATTGTTGTTATTGTTGTTATTGTTGTTATTGTTGTTATTATTGTTATTTTTGTTATTGTTTTTATTATTGTTATTGTTGTTATTGTTGTTATTATTGTTATTATTGTTATTATAATTATTATTGTAATTAATGTTATATTGTTATTATTGTTACTATTGTTATTATTGTTATTATTGTTATTATTGTTGTTATTGTTATTGTTGTTATAATTCTTATTATTTTTGTTATTGATATTATTGTTATTATTGTTATTATTGTTATTATTGTTATTATTGTTATTATTGTTATTGTTATTGTTATTATTGTTATTATTGTTAGTATTGTTATTATTGTTCTTATTGCTATTATTGTTACTATTGTTATTAGTGTTATTAATGTTATTATCGTTATTGTTGTTATTGTTGTCATTGTTGTTATTGTTGTTATTATTGTTATTGTTGTTATTGTAGTTATTATTGTTATTATTGTTGTTATTGTTATTGTTGTTATTATTGTTATTGTTATTGTTGTTATTATTATTGTTATTGTTGTTATTGTTGTTATTGTTGTTATTATTGTTATTGTTGTTATTATTATTATTGTTGTTATTGTTGTTATTACTGTTATTATTGTTGTTATTGTTAATGTGGTTATTATTGTTATTGTTGTTATTGTTGTTATTGTTGTTATTGTTGTTGTTATTGATATAGTTGTTATTGTTGTTATTATTGTTACTATTGTTATTGTTGTTAATATTGTTATTTTTGTTATTGTTGTTATTATTGTTCTTATTGTTTTTATGGTTATTGTTGTAATTATTGTTATTGTTGTTATTGTTGTTATTGTTGTTCTTATTGCTATTATTGTTATTATTGTTATTAGTGTTATTAATGTTATTATCGTTATTGTTGTTATTGTTGTCATTGTTGTTAATGTTGTTATTATTGTTATTGTTGTTATTGTTGTTATTATTGTTATTTTTGTTATTATTGTTATTATTGTTATTGTTATTGTTATTATTATTATTGTTGTTATTATTGTTATTATTGTTATTATTGTTATTATTGTTATTATTGTTATTATTATTATTGTTATTGTTGTTATTATTGTTATTGTTATTGTTATTATTGTTATTATTGTTATTATTGTTCTTATTGTTGTTACTGTTATTGTGGTTATTATTCTTATTATTGTTGTTATTGTTATTATTGTTATTATTATTATTGTTATTGTTGTTATTATTGTTATTGTTATTGTTATTATTGTTATTATTGTTATTATTGTTATTATTGTTATTATTGTTATTGTTATTGTTATTATTGTTATTATTGTTATTATTGTTCTTATTGCTATTATTGTTATTATTGTTATTAATGTTATTATTGTTATTATTGTTATT
>NC_060965.1:8526754-8531754 GCF_910589235.1 Vespa crabro
TTATTTTTGTTATTGTTGTTATTGTTAATGTGGTTATTATTGTTATTGTTGTTATTGTTGTTATTGTTCTTGTTATTGTTATAGTTGTTATTGTTGTTATTATTGTTACTATTGTTATTGTTGTTAATATTGTTATTTTTGTTATTGTTGTTAATATTGTTGTTATTGTATTTATGGTTATTGTTGTAATTATTGTTATTGTTGTTATTGTTGTTATTGTTGTTCTTATTGCTATTATTGTTATTATTGTTATTAGTGTTATTAATGTTATTATCGTTATTGTTGTTATTGTTGTCATTGTTGTTAATGTTGTTATTATTGTTATTGTTGTTATTGTTGATATTAATTTTATTATAGTTATTGTTGTTATTATTGTTATTGTTGTTATTGTTGTTATTATTGTTATTAATGCTATTATTATTACTATTGTTATTAATGTTATATTGTTATTATTTTTATTGTTGTTATTGTTGTTATTGTTGTTATTGTTGTTATTATTGTTATTATTGTTATTGTTTTTATTATTGTTATTGTTGTTATTGTTGTTATTATTGTTATTATTGTTATTATAATTATTATTGTTATTAATGTTATATTGTTATTATTGTTATTGTTGTTATTGTTGTTATTATTGTTATTATTGTTATTGTTGTTATTATTTTTATTGTTGTTATTGTTGTTATTACTGTTATTGTTGTTATTGTTGTTATTGTTGTTATTTTTGTTGTTATTGTTATAGTTATTGTTGTTATTATTCTTATTATTATTGTTATTGTTATTATTGTTATTATTGATATTATTGTTATTATTGTTATTGTTGTTATTGTTGTTTTTATTGTTATTGTTGTTATTGTAGTTATTATTGTTATTATTGTTGTTATTGTTAATGTTGTTATCATTGTTATTGTTATTGTTGTTATTATTATTGTTATTGTTGTTATTGTTGTTATTGTTGTTATTATTGTTATTATTGTTATTGTTGTTATTCTTATTATTGTTGTTATTGTTGTTATTACTGTTATTATTGTTGTTATTGTTAATGTGGTTATTATTGTTATTGTTGTTATTGTTGTTATTGTTCTTGTTATTGTTATAGTTGTTATTGTTGTTACTATTGTTACTATTGTTATTGTTGTTATTATTGTTATTTTTGTTATATTTGTTATTATTGTTGTTATTGTATTTATGGTTATTGTTGTTATTGTTGTCATTGTTGTTAATGTAGTTATTATTGTTATTATTGTTGTTATTGTTAATGTGGTTATTATTGTTATTGTTGTTATTGTTGTTATTGTTGTTGTTATTGTTTTTATTGTTGTTATCTTTGTTATTATTGTTATTGTTGTTATTATTGTTATTGTTGTTATTGTTGTTATTATTGTTCTTATTGCTTCTGTTGTTATTATTGTTATTGTCGCTATTGTTGTTATTGTTGTTATTGTTATTGTTGTTATTATTGGTATTGTTGTTATTGTTATTATTCTTATTATTATTGTTAATGTTATTATTGTTATTATTGATATTATTATTATTATTGTTATTATTGTTATTATTGTTATTGTTATTGCTATTATTATTATTATTGTTATTATTGTTATTATTGTTCTTATTGCTATTATTGTTATTATTGTTATTAGTGTTATTAATGTTATTATCGTTATTGTTGATATTGTTGTCATTGTTGTTATTACTGTTATTATTGTTGTTATTGTTGTTATTATTGTTCTTATTGTTATTGTTGTTATTATTGTTATTGTTGCTATTGTTGTTATTGTTGTTATTGTTATTGTTGTTATTATTCTTATTGTTGTTATTGTTATTATTGTTATTATTGTTATTATTGTTATTATTGTTATTATTGTTATGGTTATTGTTGTTATTATTTTTATTGTTATTGTTGTTATTATTGTTATTGTTGTTATTGTTATTGTTATTGTTATTATTATTATTGTTGTTATTGTTATTATTGTTATTATTGTTTTTGTTATTGTTGTTATTATGGTTATTGTTATTGTTATTATTGTTATTATTGTTATTATTGTTGTTATTGTTGTTATTGTTATTGTTGTTATTATTCTTATTATTTTTGTTACTGTTATTATTGTTGTTATTGTTAATGTGGTTATTATTGTTATTGTTGTTATTGTTGTTATTGTTCTTGTTATTGTTATAGTTGTTATTGTTGTTATTATTGTTACTATTGTTATTGTTGTTAATATTGTTATTTTTGTTATTGTTGTTAATATTGTTGTTATTGTATTTATGGTTATTGTTGTAATTATTGTTATTGTTATTATTGTTGTTATTGTTGTTCTTATTGCTATTATTGTTATTATTGTTATTAGTGTTATTAATGTTATTATCGTTTTTGTTGTTATTGTTGTCATTGTTGTTAATGTTGTTATTATTGTTATTGTTGTTATTGTTGATATTAATTTTATTATAGTTATTGTTGTTATTATTGTTATTGTTGTTATTGTTGTTATTATTGTTATTAATGCTATTATTATTACTATTGTTATTAATGTTATATTGTTATTACTTTTATTGTTGTTATTGTTGTTATTGTTGTTATTGTTGTTATTATTGTTATTTTTGTTATTGTTTTTATTATTGTTATTGTTGTTATTGTTGTTATTATTGTTATTATTGTTATTATAATTATTATTGTTATTAATGTTATATTGTTATTATTGCTATTGTTGTTATTGTTGTTATTATTGTTATTATTGTTATTGTTGCTATTATTATTATTGTTGTTATTGTTGTTATTACTGTTATTGTTGTTATTGTTGTTATTTTTGTTGTTATTGTTATAGTTATTGTTGTTATTATTCTTATTATTATTGTTATTGTTATTATTGTTATTATTGATATTATTGTTATTATTGTTATTATTGTTATTATTGTTATTGTTGTTATTGTTGTTATTATTGTTATTATTGTTATTATTATTATTATTATTAACGTTATATTGTTATTATTGTTATTGTTGTTATTGTTGTTATTGTTGTTATTGTTGTTATTATTGTTATTGTTGTTATTGTTGTTATTATTGTTATTGTTGTTATTGTAGTTATTATTGTTATTATTGTTGTTATTGTTAATGTTGTTATTATTGTTATTGTTATTGTTGTTATTATTATTGTTATTGTTGTTATTGTTGTTATTGTTGTTATTATTGTTATTATTGTTATTGTTGTTATTATTATTATTGTTGTTATTGTTGTTATTACTGTTATTATTGTTGTTATTGTTAATGTGGTTATTATTGTTATTGTTGTTATTGTTGTTATTGTTGTTGTTATTGTTATAGTTGTTATTGTTGTTATTATTGTTACTATTGTTATTGTTGTTAATATTGTTATTTTTGTTATTGTTGTTATTATTGTTCTTATTGTTTTTATGGATATTGTTGTAATTATTGTTATTGTTGTTATTGTTGTTATTGTTGTTCTTATAACTATTATTGTTATTATTGTTATTAGTGTTATTAATGTTATTATCGTTATTGTTGCTATTGTTGTCATTGTTGTTAATGTTGTTATTATTGTTATTGCTGTTATTGTTATTATTGTTATTATTGTTATTATTGTTATTATTGTTATTGTTATTGTTATTATTGTTATTATTGTTATTATTGTTATTATTGTTCTTATTGCTATTATTGTCATTATTGTTATTAGTGTTATTAATGTTATTATCGTTATTGTTTTTATTGTTGTTATTGTTGATATTAATTTTATTATAGTTATTGTTGTTATTATTGTTATTGTTGTTATTGTTGTTATTATTGTTATTAATGCTATTATTATTACTATTGTTATTAATGTTATATTGTTATTATTTTTATTGTTGTTATTGTTGTTATTGTTGTTATTGTTGTTATTATTGTTATTTTTGTTATTGTTTTTATTATTGTTATTGTTGTTATTGTTGTTATTATTGTTATTATTGTTATTATAATTATTATTGTAATTAATGTTATATTGTTATTATTGTTATTATTGTTATTATTGTTATTGTTATTGTTATTATTGTTATTATTGTTCTTATTGCTATTATTGTTATTATTGTTATTAGTGTTATTAATGTTATTATCGTTATTGTTTTTATTGTTGTTATTGTTGATATTAATTTTATTATAGTTATTGTTGTTATTATTGTTATTGTTGTTATTGTTGTTATTATTGTTATTAATGCTATTATTATTACTATTGTTATTAATGTTATATTGTTATTATTTTTATTGTTGTTATTGTTGTTATTGTTGTTATTGTTGTTATTATTGTTATTTTTGTTATTGTTTTTATTATTGTTATTGTTGTTATTGTTGTTATTATTGTTATTATTGTTATTATAATTATTATTGTAATTAATGTTATATTGTTATTATTGTTATTATTGTTATTATTGTTATTATTGTTATTATTGTTGTTATTGTTATTGTTGTTATAATTCTTATTATTTTTGTTATTGATATTATTGTTATTATTGTTATTATTGTTATTATTGTTATTATTGTTATTATTGTTATTGTTATTGTTATTATTGTTATTATTGTTAGTATTGTTATTATTGTTCTTATTGCTATTATTGTTACTATTGTTATTAGTGTTATTAATGTTATTATCGTTATTGTTGTTATTGTTGTCATTGTTGTTATTGTTGTTATTATTGTTATTGTTGTTATTGTAGTTATTATTGTTATTATTGTTGTTATTGTTATTGTTGTTATTATTGTTATTGTTATTGTTGTTATTATTATTGTTATTGTTGTTATTGTTGTTATTGTTGTTATTATTGTTATTGTTGTTATTATTATTATTGTTGTTATTGTTGTTATTACTGTTATTATTGTTGTTATTGTTAATGTGGTTATTATTGTTATTGTTGTTATTGTTGTTATTGTTGTTGTTATTGATATAGTTGTTATTGTTGTTATTATTGTTACTATTGTTATTGTTGTTAATATTGTTATTTTTGTTATTGTTGTTATT
>NC_060965.1:8541754-8621170 GCF_910589235.1 Vespa crabro
TATTGTTGTTATTATTGTTATTATTGTTATTATAATTATTATTGTTATTAATGTTATATTGTTATTATTGTTATTGTTGTTATTGTTGTTATTATTGTTATTATTGTTATTGTTGTTATTATTTTTATTGTTGTTATTGTTGTTATTACTGTTATTGTTGTTATTGTTGTTATTGTTGTTATTTTTGTTGTTATTGTTATAGTTATTGTTGTTATTATTCTTATTATTATTGTTATTGTTATTATTGTTATTATTGATATTATTGTTATTATTGTTATTGTTGTTATTGTTATTGTTGTTATTGTTGTTGTTATTGTAGTTATTATTGTTATTATTGTTGTTATTGTTAATGTTGTTATCATTGTTATTGTTATTGTTGTTATTATTATTGTTATTGTTGTTATTGTTGTTATTGTTGTTATTATTGTTATTATTGTTATTGTTGTTATTCTTATTATTGTTGTTATTGTTGTTATTACTGTTATTATTGTTGTTATTGTTAATGTGGTTATTATTGTTATTGTTGTTATTGTTGTTATTGTTCTTGTTATTGTTATAGTTGTTATTGTTGTTACTATTGTTACTATTGTTATTGTTGTTATTATTGTTATTTTTGTTATTTTTGTTATTATTGTTGTTATTGTATTTATGGTTATTGTTGTTATTGTTGTCATTGTTGTTAATGTAGTTATTATTGTTATTATTGTTGTTATTGTTAATGTGGTTATTATTGTTATTGTTGTTATTGTTGTTATTGTTGTTGTTATTGTTTTTATTGTTGTTATCTTTGTTATTATTGTTATTGTTGTTATTATTGTTATTGTTGTTATTGTTGTTATTATTGTTCTTATTGCTTCTGTTGTTATTATTGTTATTGTCGCTATTGTTGTTATTGTTGTTATTGTTATTGTTGTTATTATTGGTATTGTTGTTATTGTTATTATTCTTATTATTATTGTTAATGTTATTATTGTTATTATTGATATTATTATTATTATTGTTATTATTGTTATTATTGTTATTGTTATTGCTATTATTGTTATTATTGTTATTATTGTTATTATTGTTCTTATTGCTATTATTGTTATTATTGTTATTAGTGTTATTAATGTTATTATCGTTATTGTTGATATTGTTGTCATTGTTGTTATTACTGTTATTATTGTTGTTATTGTTAATGTGCTTATTATTGTTATTGTTGTTATTGTTGTTATTGTTGTTATTATTGTTATTATTGTTGTTATTGTTAATGTGGTTATTATTGTTATTGTTGTTATTATTGTTATTATTGTTGTTATTGTTATTGTTGTTCTTATTCTTATTATTGTTATTATTGTTATTATTGTTATTATTGATATTGTTGTTATTATTGTTGTTATTATTGTTATTGTTGTTTTTGTTAGTATTGTTATTATTGTTAATGCTGTTATTGTTGATATTATTGTTATTATTGTTATTATTGTTATTATTGTTATTATTGTCATTATATTTATTGTTATTGTTATTGTTGTTATTATTGCTATTGTTGTTATTGTTATTGTTATAGTTATTATTATTATTGTTGTTATTGTTGTTATTGTTGTTATTGTTGTTTTTATTGTTATTGTTGTTATTGTAGTTATTATTGTTATTATTGTTGTTATTGTTAATGTTGTTATCATTGTTATTGTTATTGTTGTTATTATTATTGTTATTGTTGTTATTGTTGTTATTGTTGTTATTGTTGTTATTATTGTTATTATTGTTATTGTTGTTATTCTTATTATTGTTGTTATTGTTGTTATTACTGTTATTATTGTTGTTATTGTTAATGTGGTTATTATTGTTATTGTTGTTATTGTTGTTATTGTTCTTGTTATTGTTATAGTTGTTATTGTTGTTACTATTGTTACTATTGTTATTGTTGTTATTATTGTTATTTTTGTTATTTTTGTTATTATTGTTGTTATTGTATTTATGGTTATTGTTGTTATTGTTGTCATTGTTGTTAATGTTGTTATTATTGTTATTGTTGTTATTGTTGTTATTATTGTTATTTTTGTTATTATTGTTATTATTGTTATTGTTGTTATAATTGTTATTGTTGTTATTGTTGATATTAATTTTATTATAGTTATTGTTGTTATTATTGTTATTGTTGTTATTGTTGTTATTATTGTTATTAATGCTATTATTATTACTATTGTTATTAATGTTATATTGTTATTATTTTTATTGTTGTTATTGTTGTTATTGTTGTTATTGTTGTTATTATTGTTATTTTTGTTATTGTTTTTATTATTGTTATTGTTGTTATTGTTGTTATTATTGTTATTATTGTTATTATAATTATTATTGTTATTAATGTTATATTGTTATTATTGTTATTGTTGTTATTGTTGTTATTATTGTTATTATTGTTATTGTTGTTATTATTTTTATTGTTGTTATTGTTGTTATTACTGTTATTGTTGTTATTGTTGTTATTGTTGTTATTTTTGTTGTTATTGTTATAGTTATTGTTGTTATTATTCTTATTATTATTGTTATTGTTATTATTGTTATTATTGATATTATTGTTATTATTGTTATTGTTGTTATTGTTGTTTTTATTGTTATTGTTGTTATTGTAGTTATTATTGTTATTATTGTTGTTATTGTTAATGTTGTTATCATTGTTATTGTTATTGTTGTTATTATTATTGTTATTGTTGTTATTGTTGTTATTGTTGTTATTATTGTTATTATTGTTATTGTTGTTATTCTTATTATTGTTGTTATTGTTGTTATTACTGTTATTATTGTTGTTATTGTTAATGTGGTTATTATTGTTATTGTTGTTATTGTTGTTATTGTTCTTGTTATTGTTATAGTTGTTATTGTTGTTACTATTGTTACTATTGTTATTGTTGTTATTATTGTTATTTTTGTTATTTTTGTTATTATTGTTGTTATTGTATTTATGGTTATTGTTGTTATTGTTGTCATTGTTGTTAATGTAGTTATTATTGTTATTATTGTTGTTATTGTTAATGTGGTTATTATTGTTATTGTTGTTATTGTTGTTATTGTTGTTGTTATTGTTTTTATTGTTGTTATCTTTGTTATTATTGTTATTGTTGTTATTATTGTTATTGTTGTTATTGTTGTTATTATTGTTCTTATTGCTTCTGTTGTTATTATTGTTATTGTCGCTATTGTTGTTATTGTTGTTATTGTTATTGTTGTTATTATTGGTATTGTTGTTATTGTTATTATTCTTATTATTATTGTTAATGTTATTATTGTTATTATTGATATTATTATTATTATTGTTATTATTGTTATTATTGTTATTGTTATTGCTATTATTGTTATTATTGTTATTATTGTTATTATTGTTCTTATTGCTATTATTGTTATTATTGTTATTAGTGTTATTAATGTTATTATCGTTATTGTTGATATTGTTGTCATTGTTGTTATTACTGTTATTATTGTTGTTATTGTTAATGTGCTTATTATTGTTATTGTTGTTATTGTTGTTATTGTTGTTATTATTGTTATTATTGTTGTTATTGTTAATGTGGTTATTATTGTTATTGTTGTTATTATTGTTATTATTGTTGTTATTGTTATTGTTGTTCTTATTCTTATTATTGTTATTATTGTTATTATTGTTATTATTGATATTGTTGTTATTATTGTTGTTATTATTGTTATTGTTGTTTTTGTTAGTATTGTTATTATTGTTAATGCTGTTATTGTTGATATTATTGTTATTATTGTTATTATTGTTATTATTGTTATTATTGTCATTATATTTATTGTTATTGTTATTGTTGTTATTATTGCTATTGTTGTTATTGTTATTGTTATAGTTATTATTATTATTGTTGTTATTGTTGTTATTGTTGTTATTGTTGTTTTTATTGTTATTGTTGTTATTGTAGTTATTATTGTTATTATTGTTGTTATTGTTAATGTTGTTATCATTGTTATTGTTATTGTTGTTATTATTATTGTTATTGTTGTTATTGTTGTTATTGTTGTTATTGTTGTTATTATTGTTATTATTGTTATTGTTGTTATTCTTATTATTGTTGTTATTGTTGTTATTACTGTTATTATTGTTGTTATTGTTAATGTGGTTATTATTGTTATTGTTGTTATTGTTGTTATTGTTCTTGTTATTGTTATAGTTGTTATTGTTGTTACTATTGTTACTATTGTTATTGTTGTTATTATTGTTATTTTTGTTATTTTTGTTATTATTGTTGTTATTGTATTTATGGTTATTGTTGTTATTGTTGTCATTGTTGTTAATGTTGTTATTATTGTTATTGTTGTTATTGTTGTTATTATTGTTATTTTTGTTATTATTGTTATTATTGTTATTGTTGTTATAATTGTTATTATTGTTATTATTGTTATTATTGTGATTGTTATTGTTATTATTATTATTGTTGTTATTGTTGTTATTTTTGTTGTTATTGTTATTGTTGTTATTATTGTTATTATTGTTATTATTGTTATTGTTGTTATTGTTGTTATTGTTAATGTTGTTATTATTGTTATTGTTATTATTGTTATTATTCTTATTATTATTGTTAATGTTATTATTGTTATTATTGATATTATTGTTATTATTGTTATTATTGTTATTATTGTTATTGTTATTGCTATTATTGTTATTATTGTTATTATTGTTATTATTGTTCTTATTGCTATTATTGTTATTATTGTTATTAGTGTTATTAATGTTATTATCGTTATTGTTGATATTGTTGTCATTGTTGTTATTACTGTTATTATTGTTGTTATTGTTAATGTGCTTATTATTGTTATTGTTGTTATTGTTGTTATTGTTGTTATTATTGTTATTATTGTTGTTATTGTTAATGTGGTTATTATTGTTATTGTTGTTATTATTGTTATTATTGTTGTTATTGTTATTGTTGTTCTTATTCTTATTATTGTTGTTATTGTTATTATTGTTATTATTGATATTGTTGTTATTATTGTTGTTATTATTGTTATTGTTGTTTTTGTTATTATTGTTATTATTGTTAATGCTGTTATTGTTGATATTATTGTTATTATTGTTATTATTGTTATTATTGTTATTATTGTCATTATATTTATTGTTATTGTTATTGTTGTTATTATTGCTATTGTTGTTATTGTTATTGTTATAGTTATTATTATTATTGTTGTTATTGTTATTATTGTTATTATTGTTTTTGTTATTGTTGTTATTATGGTTATTGTTATTGTTATTATTGTTATTATTGTTATTATTGTTGTTATTGTTATTGTTGTTATAATTCTTATTATTTTTGTTATTGTTATTATTGTTATTATTGTTATTGTTGTTATTGTTATTATTATTGTTATTGTTGTTATTATTATTATTATTGTTATTAATGTTATATTGTTATTAATGTTATTGTTGTTATTGTTGTTATTGTTGTTATTGTTGTTATTGTTGTTATTGTTGTTGTTAATGTTATTGTTGTTATTGTTGTTATTATTGTTATTTTTATTGTTGTTATTCTTCTTATTATTATTATTATTGTTATTATTGTTATTGTTGTTATTATTGTTATTACTATTGTTATTGTTATTGTTGCTATTATTCTTATTATTGTTATTATTGTTATTATTGTTATTATTGTTATTATTGTCATTATTGTTATTGTTATTGTTATTGTTGTTATTGTTATTATTATTATTGTTGTTATTATTGTTATTATTGTTATTATTGTTATTATTGTTATTGTTGTTATTGTTGATATTATTGTTATTATTATTGTTATTATTGTTATTATTGTTATTGTTGTTATTGTTGATATTATTGTTATTATTATTGTTATTATTGTTATTGTTGTTATTATTGTTATTGTTATTGTTATTATTGTTATTATTTTTATTATTGTTATTATTGTTCTTATTGCTATTATTGTTATTATTGTTATTATTGTTATTAGTGTTATTAATGTTATTATTGTTATTGTTGTTATTGTTGTTATTATTTTTATTATAGTTATTGTTGTTATTATTGTTATTGTTGTTATTGTTGTTATTGTTGTTATTATTGTCATTATTGTTATTATTATTATTATTATTAACGTTATATTGTTATTATTGTTATTGTTGTTATTGTTGTTATTGTTGTTATTGTTTTTATTATTGTTATTGTTGTTATTGTTGTTATTATTGTTATTATTGTTGTTATTGTTAATGTGGTTATTATTGTTATTGTTGTTATTGTTGTTATTGTTGTTGTTATTGTTTTTATTGTTGTTATCTTTGTTATTATTGTTATTGTTGTTATTATTGTTATTGTTGTTATTGTTGTTATTATTGTTCTTATTGCTTCTGTTGTTATTATTGTTATTGTCGCTATTGTTGTTATTGTTGTTATTGTT
Organism: Vespa crabro; assembly: GCF_910589235.1. Lineage (NCBI taxonomy): Eukaryota > Metazoa > Arthropoda > Insecta > Hymenoptera > Vespidae > Vespa > Vespa crabro. Next base: position 8,548,144 of record NC_060965.1, read on the forward strand.
ATTGTTGTTATTATTGGTATTGTTGTTATTGTTATTATTGTTATTAGTGATATTATTGTTATTATTGTTATTATTGTTGTTATTGTTATTGTTCTTATTATTCTTATTATTTTTGTTATTGTTATTATTGTTATTATTGTTATTGTTGTTATTATTGTTATTATTGTTATTGTTGTTATTATTGTTATTGTTGTCATTGTTGTTATTGTTGTTATTATTGTTATTGTTGTTATTGTTGTTATTATTGTTATTGTTGTTATTGTAGTTATTATTGTTATTATTGTTGTTATTGTTAATGTTGTTATTATTGTTATTGTTATTGTTGTTATTATTATTGTTATTGTTGTTATTGTTGTTATTGTTGTTATTATTTTTATTATTGTTATTGTTTTTATTATTATTATTGTTGTTATTGTTGTTATTACTGTTATTATTGTTGTTATTGTTAATGTGGTTATTATTGTTATTGTTGTTATTGTTGTTATTGTTCTTGTTATTGTTATAGTTGTTATTGTTGTTATTATTGTTACTATTGTTATTGTTGTTAATATTGTTATTTTTGTTATTGTTGTTAATATTGTTGTTATTGTATTTATGGTTATTGTTGTAATTATTGTTATTGTTGTTATTGTTGTTATTGTTGTTCTTATTGCTATTATTGTTATTATTGTTATTAGTGTTATTAATGTTATTATCGTTATTGTTGTTATTGTTGTCATTGTTGTTAATGTTGTTATTATTGTTATTGTTGATATTAATTTTATTATAGTTAATGTTGTTATTATTGTTATTGTTGTTATTGTTGTTATTATTGTTATTAATGCTATTATTATTACTATTGTTATTAATGTTATATTGTTATTATTTTTATTGTTGTTATTGTTGTTATTGTTGTTATTGTTGTTATTATTGTTATTTTTGTTATTGTTTTTATTATTGTTATTGTTGTTATTGTTGTTATTATTGTTATTATTGTTATTATAATTATTATTGTTATTAATGTTATATTGTTATTATTGTTATTGTTGTTATTGTTGTTATTATTGTTATTATTGTTATTGTTGTTATTATTATTATTGTTGTTATTGTTGTTATTTCTGTTATTGTTGTTATTGATGTTATTGTTGTTATTTTTGTTGTTATTGTTATAGTTATTGTTGTTATTATTCTTATTATTATTGTTATTGTTATTATTGTTATTATTGATATTATTGTTATTATTGTTATTATTGTTATTATTGTTATTATTATTATTGTTGTTATTGTTGTTATTACTGTTATTGTTGTTATTGTTGTTATTGTTGTTATTTTTGTTGTTATTGTTATAGTTATTGTTGTTATTATTCTTATTATTATTGTTATTGTTATTATTGTTATTATTGATATTATTGTTATTATTGTTATTATTGTTATTATTGTTATTGTTATTGTTATTATTGTTATTATTGTTAGTATTGTTATTATTGTTCTTATTGCTATTATTGTTATTATTGTTATTAGTGTTATTAATGTTATAATCGTTATTGTTGTTATTGTTGTCATTGTTGTTATTATTGTTATTGTTGTTATTGTTGTTTTTATTGTTATTGTTGTTATTGTAGTTATTATTGTTATTATTGTTGTTATTGTTAATGTTGTTATCATTGTTATTGTTATTGTTGTTATTATTATTGTTATTGTTGTTATTGTTGTTATTGTTGTTATTATTGTTATTATTGTTATTGATGTTATTCTTATTATTGTTGTTATTGTTGTTATTACTGTTATTATTGTTGTTATTGTTAATGTGGTTATTATTGTTATTGTTGTTATTGTTGTTATTGTTCTTGTTATTGTTATAGTTGTTATTGTTGTTATTATTGTTACTATTGTTATTGTTGTTATTATTGTTATTTTTGTTATTTTTGTTATTATTGTTGTTATTGTATTCATGGTTATTGTTGTTATCGTTGTCATTGTTGTTAATGTTGTTATTATTGTTATTGTTGTTATTGTTGTTATTATTGTTATTTTTGTTATTATTGTTATTATTGTTATTGTTGTTATAATTGTTATTATTGTTATTATTGTTATTATTGTGATTGTTATTGTTATTATTATTATTGTTGTTATTGTTGTTATTTTTGTTGTTATTGTTATTGTTGTTATAATTGTTATTATTGTTATTATTGTTATTATTGTGATTGTTATTGTTATTATTATTATTGTTGTTATTGTTGTTATTTTTGTTGTTATTGTTATTGTTGCTATTATTGTTATTATTGTTATTAGTGTTATTAATGTTATTATCGTTATTGTTGATATTGTTGTCATTGTTGTTATTACTGTTATTATTGTTGTTATTGTTAATGTGCTTATTATTGTTATTGTTGTTATTGTTGTTATTATTGTTATTATTGTTGTTATTGTTAATGTGGTTATTATTGTTATTGTTGTTATTATTGTTATTATTGTTGTTATTGTTATTGTTGTTATTATTCTTATTATTGTTGTTATTGTTATTATTGTTATTATTGATATTGTTGTTATTATTGTTGTTATTATTGTTATTGTTGTTTTTGTTAGTATTGTTATTATTGTTAATGCTGCTATTGTTGATTTTATTGTTATTATTGTTATTATTGTTATTATTGTTATTATTGTCATTATATTTATTGTTATTGTTATTGTTGTTATTATTGCTATTGTTGTTATTGTTATTGTTATAGTTATTATTATTATTGTTGTTATTGTTATTATTGTTATTATTGTTTTTGTTATTGTTGTTATTATGGTTATTGTTATTGTTATTATTGTTATTATTGTTATTATTGTTATTATTGTTGTTATTGTTATTGTTGTTATAATTCTTATTATTTTTGTTATTGTTATTATTGTTATTATTGTTATTGTTGTTATTGTTGTTATTATTGTTATTGTTGTTATTATTATTATTATTGTTATTAATGTTATATTGTTATTATTGTTATTGTTGTTATTGTTGTTATTGTTGTTATTGTTGTTATTGTTGTTATTGTTGTTGTTAATGTTATTGTTGTTATTGTTGTTATTATTGTTATTTTTATTGTTGTCATTCTTCTTATTATTATTATTATTGTTATTATTGTTATTGTTGTTATTATTGTTATTACTATTGTTATTGTTATTGTTGCTATTATTCTTATTATTGTTATTATTGTTATTATTGTTATTATTGTTATTATTGTCATTATTGTTATTGTTATTGTTATTGTTGTTATTGTTATTGTTGTTATTGTTATTATTATTATTGTTGTTATTATTGTTATTATTGTTATTATTGTTATTATTGTTATTGTTGTTATTGTTGATATTATTGTTATTATTATTGTTATTATTGTTATTATTGTTATTGTTGTTATTGTTGATATTATTGTTATTATTATTGTTATTATTGTTATTATTGTTATTATTGTTATTGTTATTGTTATTATTGTTATTATTTTTATTATTGTTATTATTGTTCTTATTGCTATTATTGTTATTATTGTTATTATTGTTATTAGTGTTATTAATGTTATTATTGTTATTGTTGTTATTGTTGTTATTATTTTTATTATAGTTATTGTTGTTATTATTGTTATTGTTGTTATTGTTGTTATTGTTGTTATTATTGTTATTATTGTTATTATTATTATTATTATTAACGTTATATTGTTATTATTGTTATTGTTGTTATTGTTGTTATTGTTGTTATTGTTTTTATTATTGTTATTGTTGTTATTGTTGTTATTATTGTTATTATTGTTGTTAATGTTAATGTGGTTATTATTGTTATTGTTGTTATTGTTGTTATTGTTGTTGTTATTGTTTTTATTGTTGTTATCTTTGTTATTATTGTTATTGTTGTTATTATTGTTATTGTTGTTATTGTTGTTATTATTGTTCTTATTGCTTCTGTTGTTATTATTGTTATTGTTGCTATTGATGTTATTGTTGTTATTGTTATTGTTGTTATTATTGGTATTGTTGTTATTGTTATTATTGTTATTATTGTTATTATTGTTATTATTGTTATTGTTATTGTTGTTATTATTTTTATTGTTATTGTTGTTAATATTGTTATTGTTATTGTTATTATTGTTATTATTGTTATTATTGTTATTATTGTTGTTATTTTTATTGTTCTTATTATTCTTATTATTTTTGTTATTGTTATTATTGTTATTATTGTTATTGTTGTTATTATTGTTTTTATTGTTATTATTGTTATTGTTGTTATTATTATTATTGTTCTTATTGTTGTTATTACTGTTATTGTTGTTATTGTTGTTATTGTTGTTATTTTTGTTGTTAATGTTGTTATTATTGTTACTATTGTTGCTATTGTTATTGTTGTTAATATTGTTATTTTTGTTATTGTTGTTATTGTTGTTATTGTTGTCATTGTTGTTATTGTTGTTATTATTGTTATTGTTGTTATTGTTGTTATTATTGTTATTAGTGTTATTAATGTTATTATTGTTATTGTTGTTATTGTTGTTATTATTTTTATTATAGTTATTGTTGTTATTATTGTAATTGTTGTTATTGTTGTTATTGTTGTTATTATTGTTATTATTGTTATTATTATTATTATTATTAACGTTATATTGTTATTATTGTTATTGTTGTTATTGTTGTTATTGTTGTTATTGTTATTGTTGTTAATATTGTTATTTTTGTTATTGTTGTTATTGTTGTTATTGTTGTCATTGTTGTTATTGTTGTTATTATTGTTATTGTTGTTATTGTTGTTATTATTGTTATTTTTGTTATTATTGTTATTAATGTTATATTGTTATTATTGTTATTGTTGTTATTGTTGTTATTATTGTTATTATTGTTATTGTTATTGTTATTATTGTTATTATTGTTATTATTGTTATTATTGTTCTTATTGCTATTATTGTTATTATTGTTATTAGTGTTATTAATGTTATTATCGTTATTGTTTTTATTGTTGTTATTGTTGATATTAATTTTATTATAGTTATTGTTATTATTATTGTTATTGTTGTTATTGTTGTTATTATTGTTATTAATGCTATTATTATTACTATTGTTATTAATGTTATATTGTTATTATTTTTATTGTTGTTATTGTTGTTATTGTTGTTATTGTTGTTATTATTGTTATTTTTGTAATTGTTTTTATTATTGTTATTGTTGTTATTGTTGTTATTATTGTTATTATTGTTATTATAATTATTATTGTTATTAATGTTATATTGTTATTATTGTTATTGTTGTTATTGTTGTTATTATTGTTATTATTGTTATTGTTGTTATTATTATTATTGTTGTTATTGTTGTTATTACTGTTATTGTTGTTATTGTTGTTATTGTTGTTATTTTTGTTGTTATTGTTATAGTTATTGTTGTTATTATTCTTATTATTATTTTTATTGTTATTATTGTTATTATTGATATTATTGTTATTATTGTTATTATTGTTATAATTGTTATTATTGTTATTGTTATTCTTATTATTGTTATTATTGTTATTGTTGTTGTTATTGTTATATTTGTTATTGTTGTTATTATTGTTACTATTGTTATTGTTGTTAATATTGTTATTTTTGTTATTGTTGTTGTTATTGTTGTTATTGTATTTATGGTTATTGTTGTAATTATTGTTATTGTTGTTATTGTTGTTATTGTTGTTCTTATTGCTATTATTGTTATTATTGTTATTAGTGTTATTAATGTTATTATCGTTATTGTTGTTATTGTTGTCATTGTTGTTAATGTTGTTATTATTGATATTGTTGTTATTGTTGTTATTATTGTTATTTTTGTTATTATTGTTATTATTGTTATTGTTGTTATAATTGTTATTATTGTTATTATTGTTATTATTGTGATTGTTATTGTTATTATTATTATTGTTGTTATTATTGTTATTATTGTTATTATTGTTATTATTGTTATTATTGTTATTATTGTCATTATTGTTGTTATTGTTATTGTTGTTATTGTTATTGTTATTGTTATTATTATTATTATTGTTATTATTGTTATTATTGTTATTATTGTTAATGTTGTTATTGTTGATATTATTGTTATTATTATTGTTATTATTGTTATTATTGTTATTATTGTTATTGTTATTGTTATTATTGTTATTATTTTTATTATTGTTATTATTGTTCTTATTGCTATTATTGTTATTATTGTTATTATTGTTATTAGTGTTATTAATGTTATTATCGTTATTGTTGTTATTGTTGTTATTATTTTTATTATAGTTATTGTTGTTATTATTGTTATTGTTGTTATTGTTGTTATTGTTGTTATTATTGTTATTATTGTTATTATTATTATTATTATTAACGTTATATTGTTATTATTGTTATTGTTGTTATTGTTGTTATTATTGTTATTGTTTTTATTATTGTTATTGTTGTTATTGTTGTTATTATTGTTGTTATTGTTAATGTGGTTATTATTGTTATTGTTGTTATTGTTGTTATTGTTGTAGTTATTGTTGTTATTGTTGTTATCTTTGTTATTATTGTTAATGTGGTTATTATTGTTATTGTTGTTATTGTTGTTATTGTTGTTGTTATTGTTGTTATTGCTGTTATTATTGTTCTTATTGTTATTGTTGTTATTATTGTTATTGTTGCTATTGTTGTTATTGTTGTTATTTTTATTGTTGTTATTATTGTTATTGTTGTTATTGTTATTATTGTTATTATTGTTATTATTGTTATTGTTATTGTTGTTATTATTTTTATTGTTATTGTTGTTATTATTGTTATTGTTATTGTTATTATTGTTATTATTGTTATTATTGTTATTATTGTTGTTATTGTTATTGTTCTTATTATTCTTATTATTTTTGTTATTGTTATTATTGTTATTATTGTTATTGTTGTTATTATTGTTTTTATTTTTGTTATTGTTGATATTGTTATTATTGTTATTATTGTTATTATTGTTATTATTGTTATTGTTATTGTTATTATTGTTATTATTTTTAATATTGTTATTATTGTTCTTAATTCTATTATTGTTATTATTGTTATTGTTGTTATTATTGTTTTTATTGTTATTATTGTTATTGTTGTTATTATTATTATTGTTCTTATTGTTGTTATTACTGTTATTGTTGTTATTGTTGTTATTGTTGTTATTTTTGTTGTTATTGTTGTTATTATTGTTACTATTGTTGCTATTGTTATTGTTGTTAATATTGTTATTTTTGTTATTGTTGTTATTGTTGTTATTGTTGTCATTGTTGTTATTGTTGTTATTATTGTTATTGTTGTTATTGTTGTTATTATTGTTATTTTTGTTATTATTGTTATTAATGTTATATTGTTATTATTGTTATTGTTGTTATTGTTGTTATTATTGTTATTATTGTTATTGTTATTGTTATTATTGTTATTATTGTTATTATTGTTATTATTGTTCTTATTGCTATTATTGTTATTATTGTTATTAGTGTTATTAATGTTATTATCGTTATTGTTTTTATTGTTGTTATTGTTGATATTAATTTTATTATAGTTATTGTTGTTATTATTGTTATTGTTGTTATTGTTGTTATTATTGTTATTAATGCTATTATTATTACTATTGTTATTAATGTTATATTGTTATTATTTTTATTGTTGTTATTGTTGTTATTGTTGTTATTGTTGTTATTATTGTTATTTTTGTAATTGTTTTTATTATTGTTATTGTTGTTATTTTGTTATTATTGTTATTATTGTTATTATAATTATTATTGTTATTAATGTTATATTGTTATTATTGTTATTGTTGTTATTGTTGTTATTATTGTTATTATTGTTATTGTTGTTATTATTATTATTGTTGTTATTGTTGTTATTACTGTTATTGTTGTTATTGTTGTTATTGTTGTTATTTTTGTTGTTATTGTTATAGTTATTGTTGTTATTATTCTTATTATTATTGTTATTGTTATTATTGTTATTATTGATATTATTGTTATTATTGTTATTATTGTTATAATTGTTATTATTGTTATTGTTATTGTTATTATTGTTATTATTGTTATTGTTGTTGTTATTGTTATATTTGTTATTGTTGTTATTATTGTTACTATTGTTATTGTTGTTAATATTGTTATTTTTGTTATTGTTGTTGTTATTGTTGTTAATGTATTTATGGTTATTGTTGTAATTATTGTTATTGTTGTTATTGTTGTTATTGTTGTTCTTATTGCTATTATTGTTATTATTGTTATTAGTGTTATTAATGTTATTATCGTTATTGTTGTTATTGTTGTCATTGTTGTTAATGTTGTTATTATTGATATTGTTGTTATTGTTGTTATTATTGTTATTTTTGTTATTATTGTTATTATTGTTATTGTTGTTATAATTGTTATTATTGTTATTATTGTTATTATTGTGATTGTTATTGTTATTATTATTATTGTTGTTATTATTGTTATTATTGTTAATGTTGTTATTGTTGATATTATTGTTATTATTATTGTTATTATTGTTATTATTGTTATTATTGTTATTGTTATTGTTATTATTGTTATTATTTTTATTATTGTTATTATTGTTCTTATTGCTATTATTGTTATTATTGTTATTATTGTTATTAGTGTTATTAATGTTATTATCGTTATTGCTGTTATTGTTGTTATTATTTTTATTATAGTTATTGTTGTTATTATTGTTATTGTTGTTATTGTTGTTATTGTTGTTATTATTGTTATTATTGTTATTATTATTATTATTATTAACGTTATATTGTTATTATTGTTATTGTTGTTATTGTTGTTATTATTGTTATTGTTTTTATTATTGTTATTGTTGTTATTGTTGTTATTATTGTTGTTATTGTTAATGTGGTTATTATTGTTATTGTTGTTATTGTTGTTATTGTTGTAGTTATTGTTGTTATTGTTGTTATCTTTGTTATTATTGTTAATGTGGTTATTATTGTTATTGTTGTTATTGTTGTTATTGTTGTTGTTATTGTTGTTATTGTTGTTATTATTGTTCTTATTGTTATTGTTGTTATTAATGTTATTGTTGCTATTGTTGTTATTGTTGTTATTGTTATTGTTGTTATTATTGTTATTGTTGTTATTGTTATTATTGTTATTATTGTTATTGTTATTGTTGTTATTATTTTTATTGTTATTGATGTTATTATTGTTATTGTTATTGTTATTATTGTTATTATTGTTATTATTGTTATTATTGTTGTTATTGTTATTGTTCTTATTATTCTTATTATTTTTGTTATTGTTATTATTGTTATTATTGTTATTGTTGTTATTATTGTTTTTATTTTTGTTATTGTTGATATTGTTATTATTGTTATTATTGTTATTATTGTTATTATTGTTATTGTTATTGTTATTATTGTTATTATTTTTATTATTGTTATTATTGTTCTTATTGCTATTATTGTTATTATTGTTATTATTGTTATTAGTGTTATTAATGTTATTATCGTTATTGTTGTTATTGTTGTTATTATTTTTATTATAGTTATTGTTGTTATTATTGTTATTGTTGTTATTGTTGTTATTGTTGTTATTATTGTTATTATTGTTATTATTATTATTATTATTAACGTTATATTGTTATTATTGTTATTGTTGTTATTGTTGTTATTATTGTTATTGTTTTTATTATTGTTATTGTTGTTATTGTTGTTATTATTGTTGTTATTGTTAATGTGGTTATTATTGTTATTGTTGTTATTGTTGTTATTGTTGTAGTTATTGTTGTTATTGTTGTTATCTTTGTTATTATTGTTAATGTGGTTATTATTGTTATTGTTGTTATTGTTGTTATTGTTGTTGTTATTGTTGTTATTGCTGTTATTATTGTTCTTATTGTTATTGTTGTTATTATTGTTATTGTTGCTATTGTTGTTATTGTTGTTATTGTTATTGTTGTTATTATTGTTATTGTTGTTATTGTTATTATTGTTATTATTGTTATTATTGTTATTGTTATTGTTGTTATTATTTTTATTGTTATTGTTGTTATTATTGTTATTGTTATTGTTATTATTGTTATTATTGTTATTATTGTTATTATTGTTGTTATTGTTATTGTTCTTATTATTCTTATTATTTTTGTTATTGTTATTATTGTTATTATTGTTATTGTTGTTATTATTGTTTTTATTTTTGTTATTGTTGATATTGTTATTATTGTTATTATTGTTATTATTGTTATTATTGTTATTGTTATTGTTATTATTGTTATTATTTTTAATATTGTTATTATTGTTCTTAATTCTATTATTGTTATTATTGTTATTGTTGTTATTATTGTTTTTATTGTTATTATTGTTATTGTTGTTATTATTATTATTGTTCTTATTGTTGTTATTACTGTTATTGTTGTTATTGTTGTTATTGTTGTTATTTTTGTTGTTATTGTTGTTATTATTGTTACTATTGTTGCTATTGTTATTGTTGTTAATATTGTTATTTTTGTTATTGTTGTTATTGTTGTTATTGTTGTCATTGTTGTTATTGTTGTTATTATTGTTATTGTTGTTATTGTTGTTATTATTGTTATTTTTGTTATTATTGTTATTAATGTTATATTGTTATTATTGTTATTGTTGTTATTGTTGTTATTATTGTTATTATTGTTATTGTTATTGTTATTATTGTTATTATTGTTATTATTGTTATTATTGTTCTTATTGCTATTATTGTTATTATTGTTATTAGTGTTATTAATGTTATTATCGTTATTGTTTTTATTGTTGTTATTGTTGATATTAATTTTATTATAGTTATTGTTGTTATTATTGTTATTGTTGTTATTGTTGTTATTATTGTTATTAATGCTATTATTATTACTATTGTTATTAATGTTATATTGTTATTATTTTTATTGTTGTTATTGTTGTTATTGTTGTTATTGTTGTTATTATTGTTATTTTTGTAATTGTTTTTATTATTGTTATTGTTGTTATTTTGTTATTATTGTTATTATTGTTATTATAATTATTATTGTTATTAATGTTATATTGTTATTATTGTTATTGTTGTTATTGTTGTTATTATTGTTATTATTGTTATTGTTGTTATTATTATTATTGTTGTTATTGTTGTTATTACTGTTATTGTTGTTATTGTTGTTATTGTTGTTATTTTTGTTGTTATTGTTATAGTTATTGTTGTTATTATTCTTATTATTATTGTTATTGTTATTATTGTTATTATTGATATTATTGTTATTATTGTTATTATTGTTATAATTGTTATTATTGTTATTGTTATTGTTATTATTGTTATTATTGTTATTGTTGTTGTTATTGTTATATTTGTTATTGTTGTTATTATTGTTACTATTGTTATTGTTGTTAATATTGTTATTTTTGTTATTGTTGTTGTTATTGTTGTTATTGTATTTATGGTTATTGTTGTAATTATTGTTATTGTTGTTATTGTTGTTATTGTTGTTCTTATTGCTATTATTGTTATTAGTGTTATTAGTGTTATTAATGTTATTATCGTTATTGTTGTTATTGTTGTCATTGTTGTTAATGTTGTTATTATTGATATTGTTGTTATTGTTGTTATTATTGTTATTTTTGTTATTATTGTTATTATTGTTATTGTTGTTATAATTATTATTATTGTTATTATTGTTATTATTGTGATTGTTATTGTTATTATTATTATTGTTGTTATTATTGTTATTATTGTTAATGTTGTTATTGTTGATATTATTGTTATTATTATTGTTATTATTGTTATTATTGTTATTATTGTTATTGTTATTGTTATTATTGTTATTATTTTTATTATTGTTATTATTGTTCTTATTGCTATTATTGTTATTATTGTTATTATTGTTATTAGTGTTATTAATGTTATTATCGTTATTGTTGTTATTGTTGTTATTATTTTTATTATAGTTATTGTTGTTATTATTGTTATTGTTGTTATTGTTGTTATTGTTGTTATTATTGTTATTATTGTTATTATTATTATTATTATTAACGTTATATTGTTATTATTGTTATTGTTGTTATTGTTGTTATTATTGTTATTGTTTTTATTATTGTTATTGTTGTTATTGTTGTTATTATTGTTGTTATTGTTAATGTGGTTATTATTGTTATTGTTGTTATTGTTGTTATTGTTGTAGTTATTGTTGTTATTGTTGTTATCTTTGTTATTATTGTTAATGTGGTTATTATTGTTATTGTTGTTATTGTTGTTATTGTTGTTGTTATTGTTGTTATTGTTGTTATTATTGTTCTTATTGTTATTGTTGTTATTAATGTTATTGTTGCTATTGTTGTTATTGTTGTTATTGTTATTGTTGTTATTATTGTTATTGTTGCTATTGTTGTTATTGTTGTTATTGTTATTGTTGTTATTATTGTTATTGATATTATTGTTATTATTGTTATTATTGTTATAATTGTTATTATTGTTATTGTTATTGTTATTATTGTTATTATTGTTATTGTTGTTGTTATTGTTATTATTGTTATTATTGTTATTATTGTTATTATTGTTATTATTGTTATTGTTGTTATTATTGTTTTTATTTTTGTTATTGTTGATATTGTTATTATTGTTATTATTGTTATTATTGTTATTATTGTTATTGTTATTGTTATTATTGTTATTATTTTTAATATTTTTATTATTGTTCTTAATTCTATTATTGTTATTATTGTTATTATTGTTATTAGTGTTATTAATGTTATTATCGTTATTGTTGTTATTGTTGTTATTGTTGTTATTATTTTTATTATAGTTATTGTTGTTATTATTGTTATTGTTGTTATTATTGTTATTATTGTTATTGTTGTTATTGTTGTTATTATTGTTATTATTGTTGTTATTGTTAATGTGGTTATTATTGTTATTGTTGTTATTGTTGTTATTGTTGTTGTTATTGTTGTTATTGTTGTTATTATTGTTCTTATTGTTATTGTTGTTATTATTGTTATTGTTGCTATTGTTGTTATTGTTGTTATTGTTATTGTTGTTATTATTGTTATTGTTGTTATTGTTATTATTGTTATTATTGTTATTATTGTTATTATTGTTATTATTGTTATTGTTATTGTTGTTATTATTTTTATTGTTATTGTTGTTATTATTGTTATTGTTATTGTTTTTATTGTTATTATTGTTATTATTGTTATTATTGTTGTTATTGTTATTGTTCTTATTATTCTTATTATTTTTGTTATTGTTATTATTGTTATTATTGTTATTGTTGTTATTATTGTTTTTATTTTTGTTATTGTTGTTATTGTTATTATTGTTATTATTGTTATTATTGTTAATATTGTTATTGTTATTGTTATTATTGTTATTATTTTTAATATTGTTATTATTGTTCTTATTGCTATTATTGTTATTATTGTTATTATTGTTATTAGTGTTATTAATGTTATTATCGTTATTGTTGTTATTGTTGTTATTGTTGTTATTATTTTTATTATAGTTATTGTTTTTATTATTGTTATTATTGTTATTATTGTTATTGTTGTTATTGTTGATATTATTGTTATTATTATTGTTATTATTGTTATTATTGTTATTATTGTTATTGTTATTATTGTTATTATTGATATTATTATTATTATTGTTATTATTGTTCTTATTGCTATTATTGTTATTATGTTATTATTTTTATTAGTGTTATTAATGTTATTATCGTTATTGTTGTTATTGTTGTTATTGTTGTTATTATTTTTCTATAGTTATTGTTGTTATTATTGTTATTGTTGTTCTTATTGCTATTATTGTTATTATTGTTATTAGTGTTATTATTGTTATTATCGTTATTGTTGTTATTGTTGTCATTGTTGTTATTGTTGTTATTATTGTTATTGTTGTTATTGTTGTTATTATTGTTATTTTTGTTATTATTGTTATTATTGTTATTGTTGTTATTGTAGTTATTATTGTTATTATTGTTGTTATTGTTAATGTTGTTATTATTGTTATTGTTATTGTTGTTATTGTTATTGTTATTATTGTTATAATTGTTATTATTGTTGTTATTGTTATTGTTCTTATTATTCTTATTATTTCTGTTATTGTTATTATTGTTATTATTGTTATTGTTGTTATTATTGTTTTATTTTTGTTATTGTTGTTATTGTTGTTATTATTTTTATTATAGTTATTGTTGTTATTATTGTTATTGTTGTTATTATTGTTATTCTTGTTATTGTTGTTATTATTGTTATTATTGTTATTATTGTTATTGTTATTATTGTTATCTTTGTTATTATTGTTATTATTGTTATTATTGTTATTGTTGTTATTATTGTTATTATTTTGTTATTGTTATTGTTGTTATTATTCTTATTATTGTTGTTATTGTTATTATTGTTATTATTGATTTTGTTGTTATTATTGTTGTTTTTGTTAGTATTGTTATTATTGTTATTGATGTTATTGTTGATATTATTGTTATTATTGTTATTATTGTTATTATTGTTATTATTGTTATTGTTGTTATTGTTGTTATTGTTGTTATTATTGTTGTTATTGTTAATGTGGTTATTATTGTTATTGTTGTTATTGTTGTTATTGTTGTTATTATTGTTATTAATGTTATATTGTTATTATTGTTATTGTTGTTATTGTTGTTATTATTGTTATTATTGTTATTGTTGTTATTATTTTTATTGTTGTTATTGTTGTTATTACTGTTATTGTTGTTATTGTTGTTATTGTTGTTATTTTTGTTGTTATTGTTATAGTTATTGTTGTTATTATTCTTATTATTATTGTTATTGTTGTTATTGTTGTTATTGTTGTTATTATTGTTATTATTGTTATTGTTGTTATTCTTATTATTGTTGTTATTGTTGTTATTACTGTTATTATTGTTGTTATTGTTAATGTGGTTATTATTGTTATTGTTGTTATTGTTGTTATTGTTCTTGTTATTGTTATAGTTGTTATTGTTGTTACTATTGTTACTATTGTTATTGTTGTTATTATTGTTATTTTTGTTATTTTTGTTATTATTGTTGTTATTGTATTTATGGTTATTGTTGTTATTGTTGTCATTGTTGTTAATGTTGTTATTATTGTTATTATTGTTGTTATTGTTAATGTGGTTATTATTGTTATTGTTGTTA
The DNA here is from genome assembly GCF_910589235.1 of Vespa crabro. Taxonomy (NCBI): domain Eukaryota; kingdom Metazoa; phylum Arthropoda; class Insecta; order Hymenoptera; family Vespidae; genus Vespa; species Vespa crabro. The sequence goes on from NC_060965.1 coordinate 8,563,243, forward strand.
TTGTTGTTATTGTTGTTGTTATTGTTTTTATTGTTGTTATCTTTGTTATTAATGTTATTGTTGTTATTATTGTTATTGTTGTTATTGTTGTTATTATTGTTCTTATTGCTTCTGTTGTTATTATTGTTATTGTCGCTATTGTTGTTATTGTTGTTATTGTTATTGTTGTTATTATTGGTATTGTTGTTATTGTTATTATTCTTATTATTATTGTTAATGTTATTATTGTTATTATTGATATTATTGTTATTATTGTTATTATTGTTATTATTGTTATTGTTATTGCTATTATTGTTATTATTGTTATTATTGTTATTATTGTTCTTATTGCTATTATTGTTATTATTGTTATTAGTGTTATTAATGTTATTATCGTTATTTTTGATATTGTTGTCATTGTTGTTATTACTGTTATTATTGTTGTTATTGTTAATGTGCTTATTATTGTTATTGTTGTTATTGTTGTTATTGTTGTTATTATTGTTATTATTGTTGTTAATGTTAATGTGGTTATTATTGTTATTGTTGTTATTATTGTTATTATTGTTGTTATTGTTATTGTTGTTCTTATTCTTATTATTGTTGTTATTGTTATTATTGTTATTATTGATATTGTTGTTATTATTGTTGTTATTATTGTTATTGTTGTTTTTGTTAGTATTGTTATTATTGTTAATGCTGTTATTGTTGATATTATTGTTATTATTGTTATTATTGTTATTATTGTTATTATTGTCATTATATTTATTGTTATTGTTATTGTTGTTATTATTGCTATTGTCGTTATTGTTATTGTTATAGTTATTATTATTATTGTTGTTATTGTTATTATTGTTATTATTGTTATTGTTATTGTTGTTATTATGGTTATTGTTATTGTTATTATTGTTATTATTGTTATTATTGTTGTTATTGTTATTGTTGTTATAATTCTTATTATTTTTGTTATTGTTATTATTGTTATTATTGTTATTGTTGTTATTGTTGTTATTATTGTTATTGTTGTTATTATTATTATTATTGTTATTAATGTTATATTGTTATTATTGTTATTGTTGTTATTGTTGTTATTGTTGTTATTGTTGTTATTGTTGTTATTGTTGTTGTTAATGTTATTGTTGTTATTGTTGTTATTATTGTTATTTTTATTGTTGTTATTCTTCTTATTATTATTATTATTGTTATTATTGTTATTGTTGTTATTATTGTTATTACTATTGTTATTGTTATTGTTGCTATTATTCTTATTATTGTTATTATTGTTATTATTGTTATTATTGTTATTATTGTCATTATTGTTATTGTTATTGTTATTGTTGTTATTGTTATTATTATTATTGTTGTTATTATTGTTATTATTGTTATTATTGTTATTATTGTTATTGTTGTTATTGTTGTTATTGTTGTTTTTATTGTTATTGTTGTTATTGTAGTTATTATTGTTATTATTGTTGTTATTGTTAATGTTGTTATCATTGTTATTGTTATTGTTGTTATTATTATTGTTATTGTTGTTATTGTTGTTATTGTTGTTATTGTTGTTATTATTGTTATTATTGTTATTGTTGTTATTCTTATTATTGTTGTTATTGTTGTTATTACTGTTATTATTGTTGTTATTGTTAATGTGGTTATTATTGTTATTGTTGTTATTGTTGTTATTGTTCTTGTTATTGTTATAGTTGTTATTGTTGTTACTATTGTTACTATTGTTATTGTTGTTATTATTGATATTTTTGTTATTTTTGTTATTATTGTTGTTATTGTATTTATGGTTATTGTTGTTATTGTTGTCATTGTTGTTAATGTTGTTATTATTGTTATTGTTGTTATTGTTGTTATTATTGTTATTTTTGTTATTATTGTTATTATTGTTATTGTTGTTATAATTGTTATTATTGTTATTATTGTTATTATTGTGATTGTTATTGTTATTATTATTATTGTTGTTATTGTTGTTATTTTTGTTGTTATTGTTATTGTTGTTATTATTGTTATTATTGTTATTATTGTTATTGTTGTTATTGTTGTTATTGTTAATGTTGTTATTATTGTTATTGTTATTATTGTTATTATTCTTATTATTATTGTTAATGTTATTATTGTTATTATTGATATTATTGTTATTATTGTTATTATTGTTATTATTGTTATTGTTATTGCTATTATTGTTATTATTGTTATTATTGTTATTATTGTTCTTATTGCTATTATTGTTATTATTGTTATTAGTGTTATTAATGTTATTATCGTTATTGTTGATATTGTTGTCATTGTTGTTATTACTGTTATTATTGTTGTTATTGTTAATGTGCTTATTATTGTTATTGTTGTTATTGTTGTTATTGTTGTTATTATTGTTATTATTGTTGTTATTGTTAATGTGGTTATTATTGTTATTGTTGTTATTATTGTTATTATTGTTGTTATTGTTATTGTTGTTCTTATTCTTATTATTGTTGTTATTGTTATTATTGTTATTATTGATATTGTTGTTATTATTGTTGTTATTATTGTTATTATTGTTATTGTTGTTATTCTTATTATTGTTGTTATTGTTGTTATTACTGTTATTATTGTTGTTATTGTTAATGTGGTTATTATTGTTATTGTTGTTATTGTTGTTATTGTTCTTGTTATTGTTATAGTTGTTATTGTTGTTACTATTGTTACTATTGTTATTGTTGTTATTATTGTTATTTTTGTTATTTTTGTTATTATTGTTGTTATTGTATTTATGGTTATTGTTGTTATTGTTGTCATTGTTGTTAATGTTGTTATTATTGTTATTATTGTTGTTATTGTTAATGTGGTTATTATTGTTATTGTTGTTATTGTTGTTATTGTTGTTGTTATTGTTTTTATTGTTGTTATCTTTGTTATTATTGTTATTGTTGTTATTATTGTTATTGTTGTTATTGTTGTTATTATTGTTCTTATTGCTTCTGTTGTTATTATTGTTATTGTCGCTATTGTTGTTATTGTTGTTATTGTTATTGTTGTTATTATTGGTATTGTTGTTATTGTTATTATTCTTATTATTATTGTTAATGTTATTATTGTTATTATTGATATTATTGTTATTATTGTTATTATTGTTATTATTGTTATTGTTATTGCTATTATTGTTATTATTGTTATTATTGTTATTATTGTTCTTATTGCTATTATTGTTATTATTGTTATTAGTGTTATTAATGTTATTATCGTTATTTTTGATATTGTTGTCATTGTTGTTATTACTGTTATTATTGTTGTTATTGTTAATGTGCTTATTATTGTTATTGTTGTTATTGTTGTTATTGTTGTTATTATTGTTATTATTGTTGTTAATGTTAATGTGGTTATTATTGTTATTGTTGTTATTATTGTTATTATTGTTGTTATTGTTATTGTTGTTCTTATTCTTATTATTGTTGTTATTGTTATTATTGTTATTATTGATATTGTTGTTATAATTCTTATTATTTTTGTTATTGTTATTATTGTTATTATTGTTATTGTTGTTATTGTTGTTATTATTGTTATTGTTGTTATTATTATTATTATTGTTATTAATGTTATATTGTTATTATTGTTATTGTTGTTATTGTTGTTATTGTTGTTATTGTTGTTATTGTTGTTATTGTTGTTGTTAATGTTATTGTTGTTATTGTTGTTATTATTGTTATTTTTATTGTTGTTATTCTTCTTATTATTATTATTATTGTTATTATTGTTATTGTTGTTATTATTGTTATTACTATTGTTATTGTTATTGTTGCTATTATTCTTATTATTGTTATTATTGTTATTATTGTTATTATTGTTATTATTGTCATTATTGTTATTGTTATTGTTATTGTTGTTATTGTTATTATTATTATTGTTGTTATTATTGTTATTATTGTTATTATTGTTATTATTGTTATTGTTGTTATTGTTGTTATTGTTGTTATTATTGTTATTGTTGTTATTGTTGTTATTATTGTTATTATTGTTGTTATTGTTAATGTTGTTATCATTGTTATTGTTATTGTTGTTATTATTATTGTTATTGTTGTTATTGTTGTTATTGTTGTTATTGTTGTTATTATTGTTATTATTGTTATTGTTGTTATTCTTATTATTGTTGTTATTGTTGTTATTACTGTTATTATTGTTGTTATTGTTAATGTGGTTATTATTGTTATTGTTGTTATTGTTGTTATTGTTCTTGTTATTGTTATAGTTGTTATTGTTGTTACTATTGTTACTATTGTTATTGTTGTTATTATTGATATTTTTGTTATTTTTGTTATTATTGTTGTTATTGTATTTATGGTTATTGTTGTTATTGTTGTCATTGTTGTTAATGTTGTTATTATTGTTATTGTTGTTATTGTTGTTATTATTGTTATTTTTGTTATTATTGTTATTATTGTTATTGTTGTTATTATTGTTATTATTGTTATTATTGTTATTATTGTGATTGTTATTGTTATTATTATTATTGTTGTTATTGTTGTTATTTTTGTTGTTATTGTTATTGTTGTTATTATTGTTATTATTGTTATTATTGTTATTGTTGTTATTGTTGTTATTGTTAATGTTGTTATTATTGTTATTGTTATTATTGTTATTATTGTTATTATTATTGTCAATGTTATTATTGTTATTATTGATATTATTGTTATTATTGTTATTATTGTTATTATTGTTATTGTTATTGCTATTATTGTTATTATTGTTATTATTGTTATTATTGTTATTATTGCTATTATTGTTATTATTGTTATTAGTGTTATTAATGTTATTATCGTTATTGTTGATATTGTTGTCATTGTTGTTATTACTGTTATTATTGTTGTTATTGTTAATGTGCTTATTATTGTTATTGTTGTTATTGTTGTTATTGTTGTTATTATTGTTATTATTGTTGTTATTGTTAATGTGGTTATTATTGTTATTGTTGTTATTATTGTTATTATTGTTGTTATTGTTATTGTTGTTCTTATTCTTATTATTGTTGTTATTGTTATTATTGTTATTATTGATATTGTTGTTATTATTGTTGTTATTATTGTTATTGTTGTTTTTGTTAGTATTGTTATTATTGTTAATGCTGTTATTGTTGATATTATTGTTATTATTGTTATTATTGTTATTATTGTTATTATTGTCATTATATTTATTGTTATTGTTATTGTTGTTATTATTGCTATTGTTGTTATTGTTATTGTTATAGTTATTATTATTATTGTTGTTATTGTTATTATTGTTATTATTGTTTTTGTTATTGTTGTTATTATGGTTATTGTTATTGTTATTATTGTTATTATTGTTATTATTGTTGTTATTGTTATTGTTGTTATAATTCTTATTATTTTTGTTATTGTTATTATTGTTATTATTGTTATTGTTGTTATTGTTGTTATTATTGTTATTGTTGTTATTATTATTATTATTGTTATTAATGTTATATTGTTATTATTGTTATTGTTGTTATTGTTGTTATTGTTGTTATTGTTGTTATTGTTGTTATTGTTGTTGTTAATGTTATTGTTGTTATTGTTGTTATTATTGTTATTTTTATTGTTGTTATTCTTCTTATTATTATTATTATTGTTATTATTGTTATTGTTGTTATTATTGTTATTACTATTGTTATTGTTATTGTTGCTATTATTCTTATTATTGTTATTATTGTTATTATTGTTATTATTGTTATTATTGTCATTATTGTTATTGTTATTGTTATTGTTGTTATTGTTATTATTATTATTGTTGTTATTATTGTTATTATTGTTATTATTGTTATTATTGTTATTGTTGTTATTGTTGATATTATTTTTATTATTATTGTTATTATTGTTATTATTGTTATTGTTGTTATTGTTGATATTATTGTTATTATTATTGTTATTATTGTTATTGTTGTTATTATTGTTATTGTTATTGTTATTATTGTTATTATTGTTCTTATTGCTATTATTGTTATTATTGTTATTATTGTTATTAGTGTTATTAATGTTATTATTGTTATTATTGTTATTGTTATTGTTATTATTATTATTGTTGTTATTATTGTTATTATTGTTATTATTGTTATTATTGTTATTATTGTTATTATTGTCATTATTGTTGTTATTGTTATTGTTGTTATTGTTATTGTTATTGTTATTATTATTATTATTGTTATTATTGTTATTATTGTTATTATTGTTAATGTTGTTATTGTTGATATTATTGTTATTATTATTGTTATTATTGTTATTATTGTTATTATTGTTATTGTTATTGTTATTATTGTTATTATTTTTATTATTGTTATTATTGTTCTTATTGCTATTATTGTTATTATTGTTATTATTGTTATTAGTGTTATTAATGTTATTATCGTTATTGTTGTTATTGTTGTTATTATTTTTATTATAGTTATTGTTGTTATTATTGTTATTGTTGTTATTGTTGTTATTGTTGTTATTATTGTTATTATTGTTATTATTATTATTATTATTAACGTTATATTGTTATTATTGTTATTGTTGTTATTGTTGTTATTATTGTTATTGTTTTTATTATTGTTATTGTTGTTTTTGTTGTTATTATTGTTGTTATTGTTAATGTGGTTATTATTGTTATTGTTGTTATTGTTGTTATTGTTGTAGTTATTGTTGTTATTGTTGTTATCTTTGTTATTATTGTTAATGTGGTTATTATTGTTATTGTTGTTATTGTTGTTATTGTTGTTGTTATTGTTGTTATTGTTGTTATTATTGTTCTTATTGTTATTGTTGTTATTATTGTTATTGTTGCTATTGTTGTTATTGTTGTTATTGTTATTGTTGTTATTATTGTTATTGTTGTTATTGTTATTATTGTTATTATTGTTATTATTGTTATTGTTATTGTTGTTATTATTTTTATTGTTATTGTTGTTATTATTGTTATTGTTATTGTTATTATTGTTATTATTGTTATTATTGTTATTATTGTTGTTATTGTTATTGTTCTTATTATTCTTATTATTTTTGTTATTGTTATTATTGTTATTATTGTTATTGTTGTTATTATTGTTTTTATTTTTGTTATTGTTGATATTGTTATTATTGTTATTATTGTTATTATTGTTATTATTGTTATTGTTATTGTTATTATTGTTATTATTTTTAATATTGTTATTATTGTTCTTAATTCTATTATTGTTATTATTGTTATTGTTGTTATTATTGTTTTTATTGTTATTATTGTTATTGTTGTTATTATTATTATTGTTCTTATTGTTGTTATTACTGTTATTGTTGTTATTGTTGTTATTGTTGTTATTTTTGTTGTTATTGTTGTTATTATTGTTACTATTGTTGCTATTGTTATTGTTGTTAATATTGTTATTTTTGTTATTGTTGTTATTGTTGTTATTGTTGTCATTGTTGTTATTGTTGTTATTATTGTTATTGTTGTTATTGTTGTTATTATTGTTATTTTTGTTATTATTGTTATTAATGTTATATTGTTATTATTGTTATTGTTGTTATTGTTGTTATTATTGTTATTATTGTTATTGTTATTGTTATTATTGTTATTATTGTTATTATTGTTATTATTGTTATTATTGTTATTATTGTTATTAGTGTTATTAATGTTATTATCGTTATTGTTTTTATTGTTGTTATTGTTGATATTAATTTTATTATAGTTATTGTTGTTATTATTGTTATTGTTGTTATTGTTGTTATTATTGTTATTAATGCTATTATTATTACTATTGTTATTAATGTTATATTGTTATTATTTTTATTGTTGTTATTGTTGTTATTGTTGTTATTGTTGTTATTATTGTTATTTTTGTAATTGTTTTTATTATTGTTATTGTTGTTATTGTTGTTATTATTGTTATTATTGTTATTATAATTATTATTGTTATTAATGTTATATTGTTATTATTGTTATTGTTGTTATTGTTGTTATTATTGTTATTATTGTTATTGTTGTTATTATTATTATTGTTGTTATTGTTGTTATTACTGTTATTGTTGTTATTGTTGTTATTGTTGTTATTTTTGTTGTTATTGTTATAGTTATTGTTGTTATTATTCTTATTATTATTGTTATTGTTATTATTGTTATTATTGATATTATTGTTATTATTGTTATTATTGTTATAATTGTTATTATTGTTATTGTTATTGTTATTATGGTTATTGTTGTTGTTATTGTTATATTTGTTATTGTTGTTATTATTGTTACTATTGTTATTGTTGTTAATATTGTTATTTTTGTTATTGTTGTTGTTATTGTTGTTATTGTATTTATGGTTATTGTTGTAATTAATGTTATTGTTGTTATTGTTGTTATTGTTGTTCTTATTGCTATTATTGTTATTATTGTTATTAGTGTTATTAATGTTATTATCGTTATTGTTGTTATTGTTGTCATTGTTGTTAATGTTGTTATTATTGATATTGTTGTTATTGTTGTTATTATTGTTATTTTTGTTATTATTGTTATTATTGTTATTGTTGTTATAATTGTTATTATTGTTATTATTGTTATTATTGTGATTGTTATTGTTATTATTATTATTGTTGTTATTATTGTTATTATTGTTATTATTGTTATTATTGTTATTATTGTTATTATTGTCATTATTGTTGTTATTGTTATTGTTGTTATTGTTATTGTTATTGTTATTATTATTATTATTGTTATTATTGTTATTATTGTTATTATTGTTAATGTTGTTATTGTTGATATTATTGTTATTATTATTGTTATTATTGTTATTGTTATTGTTATTATTGTTATTATTTTTATTATTGTTATTATTGTTCTTATTGCTATTATTGTTATTATTGTTATTATTGTTATTAGTGTTATTAATGTTATTATCGTTATTGTTGTTATTGTTGTTATTATTTTTATTATAGTTATTGTTGTTATTACTGTTATTGTTGTTATTGTTGTTATTGTTGTTATTTTTGTTGTTATTGTTATAGTTATTGTTGTTATTATTCTTATTATTATTGTTATTGTTATTATTGTTATTATTGATATTATTGTTATTATTGTTATTATTGTTATAATTGTTATTATTGTTATTGTTATTGTTATTATTGTTATTATTGTTATTGTTGTTGTAATTGTTATATTTGTTATTGTTGTTATTATTGTTACTATTGTTATTGTTGTTAATATTGTTATTTTTGTTATTGTTGTTGTTATTGTTGTTATTGTATTTATGGTTATTGTTGTAATTATTGTTATTGTTGTTATTGTTGTTATTGTTGTTCTTATTGCTATTATTGTTATTATTGTTATTAGTGTTATTAATGTTATTATCGTTATTGTTGTTATTGTTGTCATTGTTGTTAATGTTGTTATTATTGATATTGTTGTTATTGTTGTTATTATTGTTATTTTTGTTATTATTGTTATTATTGTTATTATTGTTGTTATTGTTAATGTGGTTATTATTGTTATTGTTGTTATTGTTGTTATTGTTGTTATTATTGTTATTAATGTTATATTGTTATTATTGTTATTGTTGTTATTGTTGTTATTATTGTTATTATTGTTATTGTTGTTATTATTTTTATTGTTGTTATTGTTGTTATTACTGTTATTGTTGTTATTGTTGTTATTGTTGTTATTTTTGTTGTTATTGTTATAGTTATTGTTGTTATTATTCTTATTATTATTGTTATTGTTATTATTGTTATTATTGATATTATTGTTATTATTGTTATTGTTGTTATTGTTGTTTTTATTGTTATTGTTGTTATTGTAGTTATTATTGTTATTATTGTTGTTATTGTTAATGTTGTTATCATTGTTATTGTTATTGTTGTTATTATTATTGTTATTGTTGTTATTGTTGTTATTGTTGTTATTATTGTTATTATTGTTATTGTTGTTATTCTTATTATTGTTGTTATTGTTGTTATTACTGTTATTATTGTTGTTATTGTTAATGTGGTTATTATTGTTATTGTTGTTATTGTTGTTATTGTTCTTGTTATTGTTATAGTTGTTATTGTTGTTACTATTGTTACTATTGTTATTGTTGTTATTATTGTTATTTTTGTTATTTTTGTTATTATTGTTGTTATTGTATTTATGGTTATTGTTGTTATTGTTGTCATTGTTGTTAATGTTGTTATTATTGTTATTATTGTTGTTATTGTTAATGTGGTTATTATTGTTATTGTTGTTATTGTTGTTATTGTTGTTGTTATTGTTTTTATTGTTGTTATCTTTGTTATTAATGTTATTGTTGTTATTATTGTTATTGTTGTTATTGTTGTTATTATTGTTCTTATTGCTTCTGTTGTTATTATTGTTATTGTCGCTATTGTTGTTATTGTTGTTATTGTTATTGTTGTTATTATTGGTATTGTTGTTATTGTTATTATTCTTATTATTATTGTTAATGTTATTATTGTTATTATTGATATTATTGTTATTATTGTTATTATTGTTATTATTGTTATTGTTATTGCTATTATTGTTATTATTGTTATTATTGTTATTATTGTTCTTATTGCTATTATTGTTATTATTGTTATTAGTGTTATTAATGTTATTATCTTTATTTTTGATATTGTTGTCATTGTTGTTATTACTGTTATTATTGTTGTTATTGTTAATGTGCTTATTATTGTTATTGTTGTTATTGTTGTTATTGTTGTTATTATTGTTATTATTGTTGTTAATGTTAATGTGGTTATTATTGTTATTGTTGTTATTATTGTTATTATTGTTGTTATTGTTATTGTTGTTCTTATTCTTATTATTGTTGTTATTGTTATTATTGTTATTATTGATATTGTTGTTATTATTGTTGTTATTATTGTTATTGTTGTTTTTGTTAGTATTGTTATTATTGTTAATGCTGTTATTGTTGATATTATTGTTATTATTGTTATTATTGTTATTATTGTTATTATTGTCATTATATTTATTGTTATTGTTATTGTTGTTATTATTGCTATTGTCGTTATTGTTATTGTTATAGTTATTATTATTATTGTTGTTATTGTTATTATTGTTATTATTGTTATTGTTATTGTTGTTATTATGGTTATTGTTATTGTTATTATTGTTATTATTGTTATTATTGTTGTTATTGTTATTGTTGTTATAATTCTTATTATTTTTGTTATTGTTATTATTGTTATTATTGTTATTGTTGTTATTGTTGTTATTATTGTTATTGTTGTTATTATTATTATTATTGTTATTAATGTTATATTGTTATTATTGTTATTGTTGTTATTGTTGTTATTGTTGTTATTGTTGTTATTGTTGTTATTGTTGTTGTTAATGTTATTGTTGTTATTGTTGTTATTATTGTTATTTTTATTGTTGTTATTCTTCTTATTATTATTATTATTGTTATTATTGTTATTGTTGTTATTATTGTTATTACTATTGTTATTGTTATTGTTGCTATTATTCTTATTATTGTTATTATTGTTATTATTGTTATTATTGTTATTATTGTCATTATTGTTATTGTTATTGTTATTGTTGTTATTGTTATTATTATTATTGTTGTTATTATTGTTATTATTGTTATTATTGTTATTATTGTTATTGTTGTTATTGTTGTTATTGTTGTTTTTATTGTTATTGTTGTTATTGTTGTTATTATTGTTATTATTGTTGTTATTGTTAATGTTGTTATCATTGTTATTGTTATTGTTGTTATTATTATTGTTATTGTTGTTATTGTTGTTATTGTTGTTATTGTTGTTATTATTGTTATTATTGTTATTGTTGTTATTCTTATTATTGTTGTTATTGTTGTTATTACTGTTATTATTGTTGTTATTGTTAATGTGGTTATTATTGTTATTGTTGTTATTGTTGTTATTGTTCTTGTTATTGTTATAGTTGTTATTGTTGTTACTATTGTTACTATTGTTATTGTTGTTATTATTGTTATTTTTGTTATTTTTGTTATTATTGTTGTTATTGTATTTATGGTTATTGTTGTTATTGTTGTCATTGTTGTTAATGTTGTTATTATTGTTATTGTTGTTATTGTTGTTATTATTGTTATTTTTGTTATTATTGTTATTATTGTTATTGTTGTTATAATTGTTATTATTGTTATTATTGTTATTATTGTGATTGTTATTGTTATTATTATTATTGTTGTTATTGTTGTTATTTTTGTTGTTATTGTTATTGTTGTTATTATTGTTATTATTGTTATTATTGTTATTGTTGTTATTGTTGTTATTGTTAATGTTGTTATTATTGTTATTGTTATTATTGTTATTATTCTTATTATTATTGTTAATGTTATTATTGTTATTATTGATATTATTGTTATTATTGTTATTATTGTTATTATTGTTATTGTTATTGCTATTATTGTTATTATTGTTATTATTGTTATTATTGTTCTTATTGCTATTATTGTTATTATTGTTATTAGTGTTATTAATGTTATTATCGTTATTGTTGATATTGTTGTCATTGTTGTTATTACTGTTATTATTGTTGTTATTGTTAATGTGCTTATTATTGTTATTGTTGTTATTGTTGTTATTGTTGTTATTATTGTTATTATTGTTGTTATTGTTATTGTGGTTATTATTGTTATTGTTGTTATTATTGTTATTATTGTTGTTATTGTTATTGTTGTTCTTATTCTTATTATTGTTGTTATTGTTATTATTGTTATTATTGATATTGTTGTTATTATTGTTGTTATTATTGTTATTGTTGTTTTTGTTAGTATTGTTATTATTGTTAATGCTGTTATTGTTGATATTATTGTTATTATTGTTATTATTGTTATTATTGTTATTATTGTCATTATATTTATTGTTATTGTTATTGTTGTTATTATTGCTATTGTTGTTATTGTTATTGTTATAGTTATTATTATTATTGTTGTTATTGTTATTATTGTTATTATTGTTTTTGTTATTGTTGTTATTATGGTTATTGTTATTGTTATTATTGTTATTATTGTTATTATTGTTGTTATTGTTATTGTTGTTATAATTCTTATTATTTTTGTTATTGTTATTATTGTTATTATTGTTATTGTTGTTATTGTTGTTATTATTGTTATTGTTGTTATTATTATTATTATTGTTATTAATGTTATATTGTTATTATTGTTATTGTTGTTATTGTTGTTATTGTTGTTATTGTTGTTATTGTTGTTATTGTTGTTGTTAATGTTATTGTTGTTATTGTTGTTATTATTGTTATTTATATTGTTGTTATTCTTCTTATTATTATTATTATTGTTATTATTGTTATTGTTGTTATTATTGTTATTACTATTGTTATTGTTATTGTTGCTATTATTCTTATTATTGTTATTATTGTTATTATTGTTATTATTGTTATTATTGTCATTATTGTTATTGTTATTGTTATTGTTGTTATTGTTATTATTATTATTGTTGTTATTATTGTTATTATTGTTATTATTGTTATTGTTGTTATTGTTGATATTATTGTTATTATTATTGTTATTATTGTTATTGTTGTTATTATTGTTATTGTTATTGTTATTATTGTTATTATTGTTCTTATTGCTATTATTGTTATTATTGTTATTATTGTTATTAGTGTTATTAATGTTATTATTGTTATTAATGTGATTGTTATTGTTATTATTATTATTGTTGTTATTATTGTTATTATTGTTATTATTGTTATTATTGTTATTATTGTTATTATTGTCATTATTGTTGTTATTGTTATTGTTGTTATTGTTATTGTTATTGTTATTATTATTATTATTGTTATTATTGTTATTATTGTTATTATTGTTAATGTTGTTATTGTTGATATTATTGTTATTATTATTGTTATTATTGTTATTATTGTTATTATTGTTATTGTTATTGTTATTATTGTTATTATTTTTATTATTGTTATTATTGTTCTTATTGCTATTATTGTTATTATTGTTATTATTGTTATTAGTGTTATTAATGTTATTATCGTTATTGTTGTTATTGTTGTTATTATTTTTATTATAGTTATTGTTGTTATTATTGTTATTGTTGTTATTGTTGTTATTGTTGTTATTATTGTTATTATTGTTATTATTATTATTATTATTAACGTTATATTGTTATTATTGTTATTGTTGTTATTGTTGTTATTATTGTTATTGTTTTTATTATTGTTATTGTTGTTTTTGTTGTTATTATTGTTGTTATTGTTAATGTGGTTATTATTGTTATTGTTGTTATTGTTGTTATTGTTGTAGTTATTGTTGTTATTGTTGTTATCTTTGTTATTATTGTTAATGTGGTTATTATTGTTATTGTTGTTATTGTTGTTATTGTTGTTGTTATTGTTGTTATTGTTGTTATTATTGTTCTTATTGTTATTGTTGTTATTATTGTTATTGTTGCTATTGTTGTTATTGTTGTTATTGTTATTGTTGTTATTATTGTTATTGTTGTTATTGTTATTATTGTTATTATTGTTATTATTGTTATTGTTATTGTTGTTATTATTTTTATTGTTATTGTTGTTATTATTGTTATTGTTATTGTTATTATTGTTATTATTGTTATTATTGTTATTATTGTTGTTATTGTTATTGTTCTTATTATTCTTATTATTTTTGTTATTGTTATTATTGTTATTATTGTTATTGTTGTTATTATTGTTATTGTTGTTATTGTTGATATTGTTATTATTGTTATTATTGTTATTATTGTTATTATTGTTATTGTTATTGTTATTATTGTTATTATTTTTAATATTGTTATTATTGTTATTGTTATTGTTATTATTGTTATTGTTGTTATTATTGTTTTTATTGTTATTATTGTTATTGTTGTTATTATTATTATTGTTCTTATTGTTGTTATTACTGTTATTGTTGTTATTGTTGTTATTGTTGTTATTTTTGTTGTTATTGTTGTTATTATTGTTACTATTGTTGCTATTGTTATTGTTGTTAATATTGTTATTTTTGTTATTGTTGTTATTGTTGTTATTGTTGTCATTGTTGTTATTGTTGTTATTATTGTTATTGTTGTTATTGTTGTTATTATTGTTATTTTTGTTATTATTGTTATTAATGTTATATTGTTATTATTGTTATTGTTGTTATTGTTGTTATTATTGTTATTATTGTTATTGTTATTGTTATTATTGTTATTATTGTTATTATTGTTATTATTGTCCTTATTGCTATTATTGTTATTATTGTTATTAGTGTTATTAATGTTATTATCGTTATTGTTTTTATTGTTGTTATTGTTGATATTAATTTTATTATAGTTATTGTTGTTATTATTGTTATTGTTGTTATTGTTGTTATTATTGTTATTAATGCTATTATTATTACTATTGTTATTAATGTTATATTGTTATTATTTTTATTGTTGTTATTGTTGTTATTGTTGTTATTGTTGTTATTATTGTTATTTTTGTAATTGTTTTTATTATTGTTATTGTTGTTATTGTTGTTATTATTGTTATTATTGTTATTATAATTATTATTGTTATTAATGTTATATTGTTATTATTGTTATTGTTGTTATTGTTGTTATTATTGTTATTATTGTTATTGTTGTTATTATTATTATTGTTGTTATTGTTGTTATTACTGTTATTGTTGTTATTTTTGTTGTTATTGTTATAGTTATTGTTGTTATTATTCTTATTATTATTGTTATTGTTATTATTGTTATTATTGATATTATTGTTATTATTGTTATTATTGTTATAATTGTTATTATTGTTATTGTTATTGTTATTATTGTTATTGTTGTTGTTATTGTTATATTTGTTATTGTTGTTATTATTGTTACTATTGTTATTGTTGTTAATATTGTTATTTTTGTTATTGTTGTTGTTATTGTTGTTATTGTATTTATGGTTATTGTTGTAATTAATGTTATTGTTGTTATTGTTGTTATTGTTGTTCTTATTGCTATTATTGTTATTATTGTTATTAGTGTTATTAATGTTATTATCGTTATTGTTGTTATTGTTGTCATTGTTGTTAATGTTGTTATTATTGATATTGTTGTTATTGTTGTTATTATTGTTATTTTTGTTATTATTGTTATTATTGTTATTGTTGTTATAATTGTTATTATTGTTATTATTGTTATTATTGTGATTGTTATTGTTATTATTATTATTGTTGTTATTATTGTTATTATTGTTATTATTGTTATTATTGTTATTATTGTTATTATTGTCATTATTGTTGTTATTGTTATTGTTGTTATTGTTATTGTTATTGTTATTATTATTATTATTGTTATTATTGTTATTATTGTTATTATTGTTAATGTTGTTATTGTTGATATTATTGTTATTATTATTGTTATTATTGTTATTGTTATTGTTATTATTGTTATTATTTTTATTATTGTTATTATTGTTCTTATTGCTATTATTGTTATTATTGTTATTATTGTTATTAGTGTTATTAATGTTATTATCGTTATTGTTGTTATTGTTGTTATTATTTTTATTATAGTTATTGTTGTTATTATTGTTATTGTTGTTATTGTTGTTATTGTTGTTATTATTGTTATTATTGTTATTATTATTATTATTATTAACGTTATATTGTTATTATTGTTATTGTTGTTATTGTTGTTATTATTGTTATTGTTTTTATTATTGTTATTGTTGTTATTGTTGTTATTATTGTTGTTATTGTTAATGTGGTTATTATTGTTATTGTTGTTATTGTTGTTATTGTTGTAGTTATTGTTGTTATTGTTGTTATCTTTGTTATTATTGTTAATGTGGTTATTATTGTTATTGTTGTTATTGTTGTTATTGTTGTTGTTATTGTTGTTATTGTTGTTATTATTGTTCTTATTGTTATTGTTGTTATTATTGTTATTGTTGCTATTGTTGTTATTGTTGTTATTGTTATTGTTGTTATTATTGTTATTGTTGTTATTGTTATTATTGTTATTATTGTTATTATTGTTATTGTTATTGTTGTTATTATTTTTATTGTTATTGTTGTTATTATTGTTATTGTTATTGTTATTATTGTTATTATTGTTATTATTGTTATTATTGTTGTTATTGTTATTGTTCTTATTATTCTTATTATTTTTGTTATTGTTATTATTGTTATTATTGTTATTGTTGTTATTATTGTTTTTATTTTTGTTATTGTTGATATTGTTATTATTGTTATTATTGTTATTATTGTTATTATTGTTATTGTTATTGTTATTATTGTTATTATTTTTAATATTGTTATTATTGTTCTTAATTCTATTATTGTTATTATTGTTATTATTGTTATTAGTGTTATTAATGTTATTATCGTTATTGTTGTTATTGTTGTTATTGTTGTTATTATTTTTATTATAGTTATTGTTGTTATTATTGTTATTGTTATTATTATTGTTATTATTGTTATTGTTGTTATTGTTGTTATTATTGTTATTATTGTTGTTATTGTTAATGTGGTTATTATTGTTATTGTTGTTATTGTTGTTATTGTTGTTGTTATTGTTGTTATTGTTGTTATTATTGTTCTTATTGTTATTGTTGTTATTATTGTTATTGTTGCTATTGTTGTTATTGTTGTTATTGTTATTGTTGTTATTATTGTTATTGTTGTTATTGTTATTATTGTTATTATTGTTATTATTGTTATTATTGTTATTATTGTTATTATTGTTGTTATTGTTATTATTGTTATTATTGTTATTAGTGTTATTATTGTTATTATCGTTATTGTTGTTATTGTTGTCATTGTTGTTATTGTTGTTATTATTGTTATTGTTGTTATTGTTGTTATTATTGTTATTTTTGTTATTATTGTTATTATTGTTATTGTTGTTATTGTTGTTATTATTGTTTTTATTTTTGTTATTGTTGTTATTGTTATTATTGTTATTATTGTTATTATTGTTAATATTGTTATTGTTATTGTTATTATTGTTATTATTTTTAATATTGTTATTATTGTTCTTATTGCTATTATTGTTATTATTGTTATTATTGTTATTAGTGTTATTAATGTTATTATCGTTATTGTTGTTATTGTTGTTATTGTTGTTATTATTTTTATTATAGTTATTGTTTTTATTATTGTTATTATTGTTATTATTGTTATTGTTGTTATTGTTGATATTATTGTTATTATTATTGTTATTATTGTTATTATTGTTATTATTGTTATTGTTATTATTGTTATTATTGTTATTATTATTATTATTGTTATTATTGTTCTTATTGCTATTATTGTTATTATGTTATTATTTTTATTAGTGTTATTAATGTTATTATCGTTATTGTTGTTATTGTTGTTATTGTTCTTATTATTTTTCTATAGTTATTGTTGTTATTATTGTTATTGTTGTTCTTATTGCTATTATTGTTATTATTGTTATTAGTGTTATTATTGTTATTATCGTTATTGTTGTTATTGTTGTCATTGTTGTTATTGTTGTTATTATTGTTATTGTTGTTATTGTTGTTATTATTGTTATTTTTGTTATTATTGTTATTATTGTTATTGTTGTTATTGTAGTTATTATTGTTATTATTGTTGTTATTGTTAATGTTGTTATTATTGTTATTGTTATTGTTGTTATTGTTATTGTTATTATTGTTATAATTGTTATTATTGTTGTTATTGTTATTGTTCTTATTATTCTTATTATTTCTGTTCTTGTTATTATTGTTATTATTGTTATTGTTGTTATTATTGTTTTATTTTTGTTATTGTTGTTATTGTTATTATTGTTATTATTGTTATTATTGTTATTATTGTTATTGTTATTGTTATTATTGTTATTATTTTTATTATTGTTATTATTGTTCTTATTGCTATTATTGTTATTATTGTTATTATTGTTATTAGTGTTATTAATGTTATTATCGTTATTGTTGTTATTGTTGTTATTGTTGTTATTATTTTTATTATAGTTATTGTTGTTATTATTGTTATTGTTGTTATTATTGTTATTCTTGTTATTGTTGTTATTATTGTTATTATTGTTATTATTGTTATTGTTATTATTGTTATTATTGTTATTATTGTTATTAGAGTTATTATTGTTATTGTTGTTATTGTTGTTATTGTTGTTATTTTTGTTGTTATTGTTATTGTTGTTATTATTCTTATTATTGTTGTTATTGTTATTGTTGTTATTATTCTTATTATTGTTGTTATTGTTATTATTGTTATTATTGATTTTGTTGTTATTATTGTTGTTATTATTGTTATTGTTGTTTTTGTTAGTATTGTTATTATTGTTATTGTTGTTATAATTGTTATTATTGTTGTTATTATTGTTATCTTTGTTATTATTGTTATTATTGTTATTGTTGTTATTGTTGTTATTGTTGTTGTTGTTGTTATTGTTGTTATTGTTTTTATTATTGTTATTGTTGTTATTGTTGTTATTATTGTTATTGTTGTTATTGATGTTGTTAATGTTATTGTTGTTATTGTTGTTATTATTGTTATTTTTATTGTTGTTATTATTCTTATTATTATTGTTATTGTTATTATTGTTATTGTTGTTATTATTGTTATTATTGTTGTTATTGTTATTGTTGTTATTATTGCTATTGTTGTAATTGTTATTGTTATTGTTATTATTATTATTGTTGTTATTGTTATTATTGTTATTATTGTTATTGTTATTGTTGGTATTATGGTTATTGTTATTGTTATTATTGTTATTATTGTTATTATTTTTATTATTGTTGTTATTGTTATTGTTGTTATTATTCTTATTATATTTGTTATTGTTATTATTGTTATTATTGTTATTATTGTTATTGTTATTATTATTGTTATTGTTGTTATTATTATTGTTGTTATTGTTGTTATTTTTGTTGTTATTGTTATTGTTGTTATTATTGTTATTATTGTTATTATTGTTATTGTTGTTATTGTTGTTATTGTTAATGTTGTTATTATTGTTATTGTTATTATTGTTATTATTCTTATTATTATTGTTAATGTTATTATTGTTATTATTGATATTATTGTTATTATTGTTATTATTGTTATTATTGTTATTGTTATTGCTATTATTGTTATTATTGTTATTATTGTTATTATTGTTCTTATTGCTATTATTGTTATTATTGTTATTAGTGTTATTAATGTTATTATCGTTATTGTTGATATTGTTGTCATTGTTGTTATTACTGTTATTATTGTTGTTATTGTTAATGTGCTTATTATTGTTATTGTTGTTATTGTTGTTATTGTTGTTATTATTGTTATTATTGTTGTTATTGTTAATGTGGTTATTATTGTTATTGTTGTTATTATTGTTATTATTGTTGTTATTGTTATTGTTGTTCTTATTCTTATTATTGTTGTTATTGTTATTATTGTTATTATTGATATTGTTGTTATTATTGTTGTTATTATTGTTATTGTTGTTTTTGTTAGTATTGTTATTATTGTTAATACTGTTATTGTTGATATTATTGTTATTATTGTTATTATTGTTATTATTGTTATTATTGTCATTATATTTATTGTTATTGTTATTGTTGTTATTATTGCTATTGTTGTTATTGTTATTGTTATAGTTATTATTATTATTGTTGTTATTGTTATTATTGTTATTATTGTTTTTGTTATTGTTGTTATTATGGTTATTGTTATTGTTATTATTGTTATTATTGTTATTATTGTTGTTATTGTTATTGTTGTTATAATTCTTATTATTTTTGTTATTGTTATTATTGTTATTATTGTTATTGTTGTTATTGTTGTTATTATTGTTATTGTTGTTATTATTATTATTATTGTTATTAATGTTATATTGTTATTATTGTTATTGTTGTTATTGTTGTTATTGTTGTTATTGTTGTTATTGTTGTTATTGTTGTTGTTAATGTTATTGTTGTTATTGTTGTTATTATTGTTATTTTTATTGTTGTTATTCTTCTTATTATTATTATTATTGTTATTATTGTTATTGTTGTTATTATTGTTATTACTATTGTTATTGTTATTGTTGCTATTATTCTTATTATTGTTATTATTGTTATTATTGTTATTATTGTTATTATTGTTATTATTGTTATTGTTATTGTTATTGTTGTTATTGTTATTATTATTATTGTTGTTATTATTGTTATTATTGTTATTATTGTTATTATTGTTATTGTTGTTATTGTTGATATTATTTTTATTATTATTGTTATTATTGTTATTATTGTTATTGTTGTTATTGTTGATATTATTGTTATTATTATTGTTATTATTGTTATTGTTGTTATTATTGTTATTGTTATTGTTATTATTGTTATTATTGTTCTTATTGCTATTATTGTTATTATTGTTATTATTGTTATTAGTGTTATTAATGTTATTATTGTTATTATTGTTATTGTTATTGTTATTATTATTATTGTTGTTATTATTGTTATTATTGTTATTATTGTTATTATTGTTATTATTGTTATTATTGTCATTATTGTTGTTATTGTTATTGTTGTTATTGTTATTGTTATTGTTATTATTATTATTATTGTTATTATTGTTATTATTGTTATTATTGTTAATGTTGTTATTGTTGATATTATTGTTATTATTATTGTTATTATTGTTATTATTGTTATTATTGTTATTGTTATTGTTATTATTGTTATTATTTTTATTATTGTTATTATTGTTCTTATTGCTATTATTGTTATTATTGTTATTATTGTTATTAGTGTTATTAATGTTATTATCGTTATTGTTGTTATTGTTGTTATTATTTTTATTATAGTTATTGTTGTTATTATTGTTATTGTTGTTATTGTTGTTATTGTTGTTATTATTGTTATTATTGTTATTATTATTATTATTATTAACGTTATATTGTTATTATTGTTATTGTTGTTATTGTTGTTATTATTGTTATTGTTTTTATTATTGTTATTGTTGTTTTTGTTGTTATTATTGTTGTTATTGTTAATGTGGTTATTATTGTTATTGTTGTTATTGTTGTTATTGTTGTAGTTATTGTTGTTATTGTTGTTATCTTTGTTATTATTGTTAATGTGGTTATTATTGTTATTGTTGTTATTGTTGTTATTGTTGTTGTTATTGTTGTTATTGTTGTTATTATTGTTCTTATTGTTATTGTTGTTATTATTGTTATTGTTGCTATTGTTGTTATTGTTGTTATTGTTATTGTTGTTATTATTGTTATTGTTGTTATTGTCATTATTGTTATTATTGTTATTATTGTTATTGTTATTGTTGTTATTATTTTTATTGTTATTGTTGTTATTATTGTTATTGTTATTGTTATTATTGTTATTATTGTTATTATTGTTATTATTGTTGTTATTGTTATTGTTCTTATTATTCTTATTATTTTTGTTATTGTTATTATTGTTATTATTGTTATTGTTGTTATTATTGTTTTTATTTTTGTTATTGTTGATATTGTTATTATTGTTATTATTGTTATTATTGTTATTATTGTTATTGTTATTGTTATTATTGTTATTATTTTTAATATTGTTATTATTGTTCTTAATTCTATTATTGTTATTATTGTTATTGTTGTTATTATTGTTTTTATTGTTATTATTGTTATTGTTGTTATTATTATTATTGTTCTTATTGTTGTTATTACTGTTATTGTTGTTATTGTTGTTATTGTTGTTATTTTTGTTGTTATTGTTGTTATTATTGTTACTATTGTTGCTATTGTTATTGTTGTTAATATTGTTATTTTTGTTATTGTTGTTATTGTTGTTATTGTTGTCATTGTTGTTATTGTTGTTATTATTGTTATTGTTGTTATTGTTGTTATTATTGTTATTATTGTTATTATTGTTATTAATGTTATATTGTTATTATTGTTATTGTTGTTATTGTTGTTATTATTGTTATTATTGTTATTGTTATTGTTATTATTGTTATTATTGTTATTATTGTTATTATTGTCCTTATTGCTATTATTGTTATTATTGTTATTAGTGTTATTAATGTTATTATCGTTATTGTTTTTATTGTTGTTATTGTTGATATTAATTTTATTATAGTTATTGTTGTTATTATTGTTATTGTTGTTATTGTTGTTATTATTGTTATTAATGCTATTATTATTACTATTGTTATTAATGTTATATTGTTATTATTTTTATTGTTGTTATTGTTGTTATTGTTGTTATTGTTGTTATTATTGTTATTTTTGTAATTGTTTTTATTATTGTTATTGTTGTTATTGTTGTTATTATTGTTATTATTGTTATTATAATTATTATTGTTATTAATGTTATATTGTTATTATTGTTATTGTTGTTATTGTTGTTATTATTGTTATTATTGTTATTGTTGTTATTATTATTATTGTTGTTATTGTTGTTATTACTGTTATTGTTGTTATTGTTGTTATTGTTGTTATTTTTGTTGTTATTGTCATAGTTATTGTTGTTATTATTCTTATTATTATTGTTATTGTTATTATTGTTATTATTGATATTATTGTTATTATTGTTATTATTGTTATAATTGTTATTATTGTTATTGTTATTGTTATTATTGTTATTGTTGTTGTTATTGTTATATTTGTTATTGTTGTTATTATTGTTACTATTGTTATTGTTGTTAATATTGTTATTTTTGTTATTGTTGTTGTTATTGTTGTTATTGTATTTATGGTTATTGTTGTAATTAATGTTATTGTTGTTATTGTTGTTATTGTTGTTCTTATTGCTATTATTGTTATTATTGTTATTAGTGTTATTAATGTTATTATCGTTATTGTTGTTATTGTTGTCATTGTTGTTAATGTTGTTATTATTGATATTGTTGTTATTGTTGTTATTATTGTTATTTTTGTTATTATTGTTATTATTGTTATTGTTGTTATTATTGTTATTATTGTTATTATTGTTATTATTGTGATTGTTATTGTTATTATTATTATTGTTGTTATTATTGTTATTATTGTTATTATTGTTATTATTGTTATTATTGTTATTATTGTCATTATTGTTGTTATTGTTATTGTTGTTATTGTTATTGTTATTGTTATTATTATTATTATTGTTATTATTGTTATTATTGTTATTATTGTTAATGTTGTTATTGTTGATATTATTGTTATTATTATTGTTATTATTGTTATTGTTATTGTTATTATTGTTATTATTTTTATTATTGTTATTATTGTTCTTATTGCTATTATTGTTATTATTGTTATTATTGTTATTAGTGTTATTAATGTTATTATCGTTATTGTTGTTATTGTTGTTATTATTTTTATTATAGTTATTGTTGTTATTATTGTTATTGTTGTTATTGTTGTTATTGTAGTTATTATTGTTATTATTGTTATTATTATTATTATTATTAACGTTATATTGTTATTATTGTTATTGTTGTTATTGTTGTTATTATTGTTATTGTTTTTATTATTGTTATTGTTGTTATTGTTGTTATTATTGTTGTTATTGTTAATGTGGTTATTATTGTTATTGTTGTTATTGTTGTTATTGTTGTAGTTATTGTTGTTATTGTTGTTATCTTTGTTATTATTGTTAATGTGGTTATTATTGTTATTGTTGTTATTGTTGTTATTGTTGTTGTTATTGTTGTTATTGTTGTTATTATTGTTCTTATTGTTATTGTTGTTATTATTGTTATTGTTGCTATTGTTGTTATTGTTGTTATTGTTATTGTTGTTATTATTGTTATTGTTGTTATTGTTATTATTGTTATTATTGTTATTATTGTTATTGTTATTGTTGTTATTATTTTTATTGTTATTGTTGTTATTATTGTTATTGTTATTGTTATTATTGTTATTATTGTTATTATTGTTATTATTGTTGTTATTGTTATTGTTCTTATTATTCTTATTATTTTTGTTATTGTTATTATTGTTATTATTGTTATTGTTGTTATTATTGTTTTTATTTTTGTTATTGTTGATATTGTTATTATTGTTATTATTGTTATTATTGTTATTATTGTTATTGTTATTGTTATTATTGTTATTATTTTTAATATTGTTATTATTGTTCTTAATTCTATTATTGTTATTATTGTTATTATTGTTATTAGTGTTATTAATGTTATTATCGTTATTGTTGTTATTGTTGTTATTGTTGTTATTATTTTTATTATAGTTATTGTTGTTATTATTGTTATTGTTATTATTATTGTTATTATTGTTATTGTTGTTATTGTTGTTATTATTGTTATTATTGTTGTTATTGTTAATGTGGTTATTATTGTTATTGTTGTTATTGTTGTTATTGTTGTTGTTATTGTTGTTATTGTTGTTATTATTGTTCTTATTGTTATTGTTGTTATTATTGTTATTGTTGCTATTGTTGTTATTGTTGTTATTGTTATTGTTGTTATTATTGTTATTGTTGTTATTGTTATTATTGTTATTATTGTTATTATTGTTATTATTGTTATTATTGTTATTATTGTTGTTATTGTTATTATTGTTATTATTGTTATTAGTGTTATTATTGTTATTATCGTTATTGTTGTTATTGTTGTCATTGTTGTTATTGTTGTTATTATTGTTATTGTTGTTATTGTTGTTATTATTGATATTTTTGTTATTATTGTTATTATTGTTATTGTTGTTATTGTTGTTATTATTGTTTTTATTTTTGTTATTGTTGTTATTGTTATTATTGTTATTATTGTTATTATTGTTAATATTGTTATTGTTATTGTTATTATTGTTATTATTTTTAATATTGTTATTATTGTTCTTATTGCTATTATTGTTATTATTGTTATTATTGTTATTAGTGTTATTAATGTTATTATCGTTATTGTTGTTATTGTTGTTATTGTTGTTATTATTTTTATTATAGTTATTGTTTTTATTATTGTTATTATTGTTATTATTGTTATTGTTGTTATTGTTGATATTATTGTTATTATTATTGTTATTATTGTTATTATTGTTATTATTGTTATTGTTATTATTGTTATTATTGTTATTATTATTATTATTGTTATTATTGTTCTTATTGCTATTATTGTTATTATGTTATTATTTTTATTAGTGTTATTAATGTTATTATCGTTATTGTTGTTATTGTTGTTATTGTTCTTATTATTTTTCTATAGTTATTGTTGTTATTATTGTTATTGTTGTTCTTATTGCTATTATTGTTATTATTGTTATTAGTGTTATTATTGTTATCATCGTTATTGTTGTTATTGTTGTCATTGTTGTTATTGTTGTTATTATTGTTATTGTTGTTATTGTTGTTATTATTGTTATTTTTGTTATTATTGTTATTATTGTTATTGTTGTTATTGTAGTTATTATTGTTATTATTGTTGTTATTGTTAATGTTGTTATTATTGTTATTGTTATTGTTGTTATTGTTATTGTTATTATTGTTATAATTGTTATTATTGTTGTTATTGTTATTGTTCTTATTATTCTTATTATTTCTGTTCTTGTTATTATTGTTATTATTGTTATTGTTGTTATTATTGTTTTATTTTTGTTATTGTTGTTATTGTTATTATTGTTATTATTGTTATTATTGTTATTATTGTTATTGTTATTGTTATTATTGTTATTATTTTTATTATTGTTATTATTGTTCTTATTGCTATTATTGTTATTATTGTTATTATTGTTATTAGTGTTATTAATGTTATTATCGTTATTGTTGTTATTGTTGTTACTGTTGTTATTATTTTTATTATAGTTATTGTTGTTATTATTGTTATTGTTGTTATTATTGTTATTCTTGTTATTGTTGTTATTATTGTTATTATTGTTATTATTGTTATTGTTATTATTGTTATTATTGTTATTATTGTTATTAGAGTTATTATTGTTATTGTTGTTATTGTTGTTATTGTTGTTATTTTTGTTGTTATTGTTATTGTTGTTATTATTCTTATTATTGTTGTTATTGTTATTGTTGTTATTATTCTTATTATTGTTGTTATTGTTATTATTGTTATTATTGATTTTGTTGTTATTATTGTTGTTATTATTGTTATTGTTGTTTTTGTTAGTATTGTTATTATTGTTATTGTTGTTATAATTGTTATTATTGTTGTTATTATTGTTATCTTTGTTATTATTGTTATTATTGTTATTGTTGTTATTGTTGTTATTGTTGTTGTTGTTGTTATTGATGTTATTGTTTTTATTACTGTTATTGTTGTTATTGTTGTTATTATTGTTATTGTTGTTATTGATGTTGTTAATGTTATTGTTGTTATTGTTGTTATTATTGTTATTTTTATTGTTGTTATTATTCTTATTATTATTGTTATTGTTATTATTGTTATTGTTGTTATTATTGTTATTATTGTTGTTATTGTTATTGTTGTTATTATTGCTATTGTTGTAATTGTTATTGTTATTGTTATTATTATTATTGTTGTTATTGTTATTATTGTTATTATTGTTATTGTTATTGTTGGTATTATGGTTATTGTTATTGTTATTATTGTTATTATTGTTATTATTTTTATTATTGTTGTTATTGTTATTGTTGTTATTATTCTTATTATTTTTGTTATTGTTATTATTGTTATTATTGTTATTATTGTTATTGTTATTATTATTGTTATTGTTGTTATTATTATTATTATGGTTATTAATTTTATATTGTTATTATTGTTATTGTTGTTATTGTTGTTATTGTTTTTATTATTGTTATTGTTGTTATTGTTGTTATTATTGTTATTGTTGTTATTGTTGTTGTTAATGTTATTGTTGTTATTGTTGTTATTATTGTTATTTTTATTGTTGTTATTCTTCTTCTTATTATTATTATTGTTATTATTGTTATTGTTGTTATTATTGTTATTATTTTGTTATTGTTATTGTTGTTATTATTCTTATTATTGTTGTTATTATTATTATTGTTATTATTGATTTTGTTGTTATTATTGTTGTTTTTGTTAGTATTTTTATTATTGTTATTGTTGTTATTGTTGATATTATTGTTATTATTGTTATTATTGTTATTATTGTTATTATTGTTATTGTTGTTATTGTTGTTATTGTTGTTATTATTGTTGTTATTGTTAATGTGGTTATTATTGTTATTGTTGTTATTGTTGTTATTGTTGTTATTATTGTTATTGTTGTTATTGTTGTTATTATTGTTATTATTGTTATTATTATTATTATTATTATTAACGTTATATTGTTATTATTGTTATTGTTGTTATTGTTGTTATTGTTGTTATTGTTGTTATTGTTGTTATTATTGTTATTATTGTTATTGTTTTTATTATTGTTATTGTTGTTATTGTTGTTATTATTGTTATTATTGTTGTTATTGTTAATGTGGTTATTATTGTTATTGTTCTTATTGTTGTTATTGTTGTTGTTATTGTTGTTATTGATGTTATCTTTGTTATTATTGTTATTGTTGTTATTATTGTTATTGTTGTTATTGTAGTTATTATTGTTATTATTGTTGTTATTGTTAATGTTGTTATTATTGTTATAGTTATTGTTGTTATTATTATTGTTATTGTTGTTATTGTTGTTATTGTTGTTATTGTTGTTATTATTGTTATTATTGTTATTGTTGTTATTATTATTATTGTTGTTATTGTTGTTATTACTGTTATTATTGTTGTTATTGTTAATGTGGTTATTATTGTTATTGTTGTTATTGTTGTTATTGTTCTTGTTATTGTTATAGTTGTTATTGTTGTTATTATTGTTACTATTGTTATTGTTGTTAATATTGTTATTTTTGTTATTGTTGTTAATATTGTTGTTATTGTATTTATGGTTATTGTTGTAATTATTGTTATTGTTGTTATTGTTGTTATTGTTGTTCTTATTGCTATTATTGTTATTATTGTTATTAGTGTTATTAATGTTATTATCGTTATTGTTGTTATTGTTGTCATTGTTGTTAATGTTGTTATTATTGTTATTGTTGTTATTGTTGATATTAATTTTATTATTGTTATTGTTGTTATTATTGTTATTGTTGTTATTGTTGTTATTATTGTTATTAATGCTATTATTATTACTATTGTTATTAATGTTATATTGTTATTATTTTTATTGTTGTTATTGTTGTTATTGTTGTTATTGTTGTTATTATTGTTATTTTTGTTATTGTTTTTATTATTGTTATTGTTGTTATTGTTGTTATTATTGTTATTATTGTTATTATAATTATTATTGTTATTAATGTTATATTGTTATTATTGTTATTGTTGTTATTGTTGTTATTATTGTTATTATTGTTATTGTTGTTATTATTTTTATTGTTGTTATTGTTGTTATTACTGTTATTGTTGTTATTGTTGTTATTGTTGTTATTTTTGTTGTTATTGTTATAGTTATTGTTGTTATTATTCTTATTATTATTGTTATTGTTATTATTGTTATTATTGATATTATTGTTATTATTGTTATTGTTGTTATTGTTGTTTTTATTGTTATTGTTGTTATTGTAGTTATTATTGTTATTATTGTTGTTATTGTTAATGTTGTTATCATTGTTATTGTTATTGTTGTTATTATTATTGTTATTGTTGTTATTGTTGTTATTGTTGTTATTATTGTTATTATTGTTATTGTTGTTATTCTTATTATTGTTGTTATTGTTGTTATTACTGTTATTATTGTTGTTATTGTTAATGTGGTTATTACTGTTATTGTTGTTATTGTTGTTATTGTTCTTGTTATTGTTATAGTTGTTATTGTTGTTACTATTGTTACTATTGTTATTGTTGTTATTATTGTTATTTTTGTTATTTTTGTTATTATTGTTGTTATTGTATTTATGGTTATTGTTGTTATTGTTGTCATTGTTGTTAATGTTGTTATTATTGTTATTATTGTTGTTATTGTTAATGTGGTTATTATTGTTATTGTTGTTATTGTTGTTATTGTTGTTGTTATTGTTTTTATTGTTGTTATCTTTGTTATTATTGTTATTGTTGTTATTATTGTTATTGTTGTTATTGTTGTTATTATTGTTCTTATTGCTTCTGTTGTTATTATTGTTATTGTCGCTATTGTTGTTATTGTTGTTATTGTTATTGTTGTTATTATTGGTATTGTTGTTATTGTTATTATTCTTATTATTATTGTTAATGTTATTATTGTTATTATTGATATTATTGTTATTATTGTTATTATTGTTATTATTGTTATTGTTATTGCTATTATTGTTATTATTGTTATTATTGTTATTATTGTTCTTATTGCTATTATTGTTATTATTGTTATTAGTGTTATTAATGTTATTATCGTTATTGTTGATATTGTTGTCATTGTTGTTATTACTGTTATTATTGTTGTTATTGTTAATGTGCTTATTATTACTGTTGTTATTGTTGTTATTGTTGTTATTATTGTTATTATTGTTGTTATTGTTAATGTGGTTATTATTGTTATTGTTGTTATTATTGTTATTATTGTTGTTATTGTTATTGTTGTTCTTATTCTTATTATTGTTGTTATTGTTATTATTGTTATTATTGATATTGTTGTTATTATTGTTGTTATTATTGTTATTGTTGTTTTTGTTAGTATTGTTATTATTGTTAATGCTGTTATTGTTGATATTATTGTTATTATTGTTATTATTGTTATTATTGTTATTATTGTCATTATATTTATTGTTATTGTTATTGTTGTTATTATTGCTATTGTTGTTATTGTTATTGTTATAGTTATTATTATTATTGTTGTTATTGTTATTATTGTTATTATTGTTTTTGTTATTGTTGTTATTATGGTTATTGTTATTGTTATTATTGTTATTATTGTTATTATTGTTGTTATTGTTATTGTTGTTATAATTCTTATTATTTTTGTTATTGTTATTATTGTTATTATTGTTATTGTTGTTATTGTTGTTATTATTGTTATTGTTGTTATTATTATTATTATTGTTATTAATGTTATATTGTTATTATTGTTATTGTTGTTATTGTTGTTATTGTTGTTATTGTTGTTATTGTTGTTATTGTTGTTGTTAATGTTATTGTTGTTATTGTTGTTATTATTGTTATTCTTATTGTTGTTATTCTTCTTATTATTATTATTATTGTTATTATTGTTATTGTTGTTATTATTGTTATTACTATTGTTATTGTTATTGTTGCTATTATTCTTATTATTGTTATTATTGTTATTATTGTTATTATTGTTATTATTGTCATTATTGTTATTGTTATTGTTATTGTTGTTATTGTTATTATTATTATTGTTGTTATTATTGTTATTATTGTTATTATTGTTATTATTGTTATTGTTGTTATTGTTGTTATTGTTGTTTTTATTGTTATTGTTGTTATTGTAGTTATTATTGTTATTATTGTTGTTATTGTTAATGTTGTTATCATTGTTATTGTTATTGTTGTTATTATTATTGTTATTGTTGTTATTGTTGTTATTGTTGATATTGTTGTTATTATTGTTATTATTGTTATTGTTGTTATTCTTATTATTGTTGTTATTGTTGTTATTACTGTTATTATTGTTGTTATTGTTCTTGTTATTGTTATAGTTGTTATTGTTGTTACTATTGTTACTATTGTTATTGTTGTTATTATTGTTATTTTTGTTATTTTTGTTATTATTGTTGTTATTGTATTTATGGTTATTGTTGTTATTGTTGTCATTGTTGTTAATGTTGTTATTATTGTTATTGTTGTTATTGTTGTTATTATTGTTATTTTTGTTATTATTGTTATTATTGTTATTGTTGTTATAATTGTTATTATTGTTATTATTTTTATTATTGTGATTGTTATTGTTATTATTATTATTGTTGTTATTGTTGTTATTTTTGTTGTTATTGTTATTGTTGTTATTATTGTTATTATTGTTATTATTGTTATTGTTGTTATTGTTGTTATTGTTAATGTTGTTATTATTGTTATTGTTATTATTGTTATTATTCTTATTATTATTGTTAATGTTATTATTGTTATTATTGATATTATTGTTATTATTGTTATTATTGTTATTATTGTTATTGTTATTGCTATTATTGTTATTATTGTTATTATTGTTATTATTGTTCTTATTGCTATTATTGTTATTATTGTTATTAGTGTTATTAATGTTATTATCGTTATTGTTGATATTGTTGTCATTGTTGTTATTACTGTTATTATTGTTGTTATTGTTAATGTGCTTATTATTGTTATTGTTGTTATTGTTGTTATTGTTGTTATTATTGTTATTATTGTTGTTATTGTTAATGTGGTTATTATTGTTATTGTTGTTATTATTGTTATTATTGTTGTTATTGTTATTGTTGTTCTTATTCTTATTATTGTTGTTATTGTTATTATTGTTATTATTGATATTGTTGTTATTATTGTTGTTATTATTGTTATTGTTGTTTTTGTTAGTATTGTTATTATTGTTAATGCTGTTATTGTTGATATTATTGTTATTATTGTTATTATTGTTATTATTGTTATTATTGTCATTATATTTATTGTTATTGTTATTGTTGTTATTATTGCTATTGTTGTTATTGTTATTGTTATAGTTATTATTATTATTGTTGTTATTGTTATTATTGTTATTATTGTTTTTGTTATTGCTGTTATTATGGTTATTGTTATTGTTATTATTGTTATTATTGTTATTATTGTTGTTATTGTTATTGTTGTTATAATTCTTATTATTTTTGTTATTGTTATTATTGTTATTATTGTTATTGTTGTTATTGTTGTTATTATTGTTATTATTGTTATTATTGTTATTGTTGTTATTGTTGATATTATTGTTATTATTATTGTTATTATTGTTATTATTGTTATTGTTGTTATTGTTGATATTATTGTTATTATTATTGTTATTATTGTTATTGTTGTTATTATTGTTATTGTTATTGTTATTATTGTTATTATTTTTATTATTGTTATTATTGTTCTTATTGCTATTATTGTTATTATTGTTATTATTGTTATTAGTGTTATTAATGTTATTATTGTTATTGTTGTTATTGTTGTTATTATTTTTATTATAGTTATTGTTGTTATTATTGTTATTGTTGTTATTGTTGTTATTGTTGTTATTATTGTCATTATTGTTATTATTATTATTATTATTAACGTTATATTGTTATTATTGTTATTGTTGTTATTGTTGTTATTGTTGTTATTGTTGTTATTGTTGTTGTTATTGTTTTTATTGTTGTTATCTTTGTTATTATTGTTATTGTTGTTATTATTGTTATTGTTGTTATTGTTGTTATTATTGTTCTTATTGCTTCTGTTGTTATTATTGTTATTGTCGCTATTGTTGTTATTGTTGTTATTGTTATTGTTGTTATTATTGGTATTGTTGTTATTGTTATTATTGTTATTATTGTTATTATTGTTATTATTGTTATTATATTTGTTATTGTTATTGTTCTTATTATTCTTATTATTTTTGTTATTGTTATTATTGTTATTATTGTTATTGTTGTTATTATTGTTATTATTGTTATTGTTGTTATTATTGTTATTGTTGTCATTGTTGTTATTGTTGTTATTATTGTTATTGTTGTTATTGTTGTTATTATTGTTATTGTTGTTATTGTAGTTATTATTGTTATTATTGTTGTTATTGTTAATGTTGTTATTATTGTTATTGTTATTGTTGTTATTATTATTGTTATTGTTGTTATTGTTGTTATTGTTGTTATTATTGTTATTATTGTTATTGTTTTTATTATTATTATTGTTGTTATTGTTGTTATTACTGTTATTATTGTTGTTATTGTTAATGTGGTTATTATTGTTATTGTTGTTATTGTTGTTATTGTTCTTGTTATTGTTATAGTTGTTATTGTTGTTATTATTGTTACTATTGTTATTGTTGTTAATATTGTTATTTTTGTTATTGTTGTTAATATTGTTGTTATTGTATTTATGGTTATTGTTGTAATTATTGTTATTGTTGTTATTGTTGTTATTGTTGTTCTTATTGCTATTATTGTTATTATTGTTATTAGTGTTATTAATGTTATTATCGTTATTGTTGTTATTGTTGTCATTGTTGTTAATGTTGTTATTATTGTTATTTTTGTTATTGTTTTTATTATTATTATTGTTGTTATTGTTGTTATTATTGTTATTATTGTTATTATAATTATTATTGTTATTAATGTTATATTGTTATTATTGTTATTGTTGTTATTGTTGTTATTATTGTTATTATTGTTATTGTTGTTATTATTATTATTGTTGTTATTGTTGTTATTACTGTTATTGTTGTTATTGTTGTTATTGTTGTTATTTTTGTTGTTATTGTTATTGTTGTTATTCTTATTATTGTTGTTATTGTTGTTATTACTGTTATTATTGTTGTTATTGTTAATGTGGTTATTATTGTTATTGTTGTTATTGTTGTTATTGTTCTTGTTATTGTTATAGTTGTTATTGTTGTTATTATTGTTACTATTGTTATTGTTGTTATTATTGTTATTTTTGTTATTTTTGTTATTATTGTTGTTATTGTATTCATGGTTATTGTTGTTATTGTTGTCATTGTTGTTAATGTTGTTATTATTGTTATTGTTGTTATTGTTGTTATTATTGTTATTTTTGTTATTATTGTTATTATTGTTATTGTTGTTATAATTGTTATTATTGTTATTATTGTTATTATTGTGATTGTTATTGTTATTATTATTATTGTTGTTATTGTTGTTATTTTTGTTGTTATTGTTATTGTTGTTATAATTGTTATTATTGTTATTATTGTTATTATTGTGATTGTTATTGTTATTATTATTATTGTTGTTATTGTTGTTATTTTTGTTGTTATTGTTATTGTTGCTATTATTGTTGTTATTGTTGTTATTATTGTTACTATTGTTGCTATTGTTATTGTTGTTAATATTGTTATTTTTGTTATTGTTGTTATTGTTGTTATTGTTGTCATTGTTGTTATTGTTGTTATTATTGTTATTGTTGTTGTTATTGTTATTATTGTTGTTATTGTTATTGTTGTTATTATTCTTATTATTGTTGTTATTGTTATTATTGTTATTATTGATATTGTTGTTATTATTGTTGTTATTATTGTTATTGTTGTTTTTGTTAGTATTGTTATTATTGTTAATGCTGTTATTGTTGATATTATTGTTATTATTGTTATTATTGTTATTATTGTTATTATTGTCATTATATTTATTGTTATTGTTATTGTTGTTATTATTGCTATTGTTGTTATTGTTATTGTTATAGTTATTATTTTTATTGTTGTTATTGTTATTATTGTTATTATTGTTTTTGTTATTGTTGTTATTATGGTTATTGTTATTGTTATTATTGTTATTATTGTTATTATTGTTATTATTGTTGTTATTGTTATTGTTGTTATAATTCTTATTATTTTTGTTATTGTTATTATTGTTATTATTGTTATTGTTGTTATTGTTGTTATTATTGTTATTGTTGTTATTATTATTATTATTGTTATTAATGTTATATTGTTATTATTGTTATTGTTGTTATTGTTGTTATTGTTGTTATTGTTGTTATTGTTGTTATTGTTGTTGTTAATGTTATTGTTGTTATTGTTGTTATTATTGTTATTTTTATTGTTGTCATTCTTCTTATTATTATTATTATTGTTATTATTGTTATTGTTGTTATTATTGTTATTACTATTGTTATTGTTATTGTTGCTATTATTCTTATTATTGTTATTATTGTTATTATTGTTATTATTGTCATTATTGTTATTGTTATTGTTATTGTTGTTATTGTTATTGTTGTTATTGTTATTATTATTATTGTTGTTATTATTGTTATTATTGTTATTATTGTTATTATTGTTATTGTTGTTATTGTTGATATTATTGTTATTATTATTGTTATTATTGTTATTATTGTTATTGTTGTTATTGTTGATATTATTGTTATTATTATTGTTATTATTGTTATTATTGTTATTATTGATATTGTTATTGTTATTATTGTTATTATTGTTATTATTATTATTATTATTAACGTTATATTGTTATTATTATTATTGTTGTTATTGCTGTTATTGTTGTTATTGTTTTTATTATTGTTATTGTTGTTATTGTTGTTATTATTGTTATTATTGTTGTTATTGTTAATGTGGTTATTATTGTTATTGTTGTTATTGTTGTTATTGTTGTTGTTATTGTTTTTATTGTTGTTATCTTTGTTATTATTGTTATTGTTGTTATTATTGTTATTGTTGTTATTGTTGTTATTATTGTTCTTATTGCTTCTGTTGTTATTATTGTTATTGTTGCTATTGTTGTTATTGTTGTTATTGTTATTGTTGTTATTATTGGTATTGTTGTTATTGTTATTATTGTTATTATTGTTATTATTGTTATTATTGTTATTGTTATTGTTGTTATTATTTTTATTGTTATTGTTGTTAATATTGTTATTGTTATTGTTATTATTGTTATTATTGTTATTATTGTTATTATTGTTGTTATTTTTATTGTTCTTATTATTCTTATTATTTTTGTTATTGTTATTATTGTTATTATTGTTATTGTTGTTATTATTGTTTATATTGTTATTATTGTTATTGTTGTTATTATTATTATTGTTCTTATTGTTGTTATTACTGTTATTGTTGTTATTGTTGTTATTGTTGTTATTTTTGTTGTTATTGTTGTTATTATTGTTACTATTGTTGCTATTGTTATTGTTGTTAATATTGTTATTTTTGTTATTGTTGTTATTGTTGTTATTGTTGTCATTGTTGTTATTGTTGTTATTATTGTTATTGTTGTTATTGTTGTTATTATTGTTATTATTGTTATTATTGTTATTAATGTTATATTGTTATTATTGTTATTGTTGTTATTGTTGTTATTATTGTTATTATTGTTATTGTTATTGTTATTATTGTTATTATTGTTATTATTGTTATTATTGTTCTTATTGCTATTATTGTTATTATTGTTATTAGTGTTATTAATGTTATTATCGTTATTGTTTTTATTGTTGTTATTGTTGATATTAATTTTATTATAGTTATTGTTGTTATTATTGTTATTGTTGTTATTGTTGTTATTATTGTTATTAATGCTATTATTATTACTATTGTTATTAATGTTATATTGTTATTATTTTTATTGTTGTTATTGTTGTTATTGTTGTTATTGTTGTTATTATTGTTATTTTTGTAATTGTTTTTATTATTGTTATTGTTGTTATTGTTGTTATTATTGTTATTATTGTTATTATAATTATTATTGTTATTAATGTTATATTGTTATTATTGTTATTGTTGTTATTGTTGTTATTATTGTTATTATTGTTATTGTTGTTATTATTATTATTGTTGTTATTGTTGTTATTACTGTTATTGTTGTTATTGTTGTTATTGTTGTTATTTTTGTTGTTATTGTTATAGTTATTGTTGTTATTATTCTTATTATTATTGTTATTTTTATTATTGTTATTATTGATATTATTGTTATTATTGTTATTATTGTTATAATTGTTAATGTTGTTATTGTTGATATTATTGTTATTATTGTTATTATTGTTATTATTGTTATTGTTATTGTTATATTTGTTATTGTTGTTATTATTGTTACTATTGTTATTGTTGTTAATATTGTTATTTTTGTTATTGTTGTTGTTATTGTTGTTATTGTATTTATGGTTATTGTTGTAATTATTGTTATTGTTGTTATTGTTGTTATTGTTGTTCTTATTGCTATTATTGTTATTATTGTTATTAGTGTTATTAATGTTATTATCGTTATTGTTGTTATTGTTGTCATTGTTGTTAATGTTGTTATTATTGATATTGTTGTTATTGTTGTTATTATTGTTATTTTTGTTATTATTGTTATTATCGTTATTGTTGTTATAATTGTTATTATTGTTATTATTGTTATTATTGTGATTGTTATTGTTATTATTATTATTGTTGTTATTATTGTTATTATTGTTATTATTGTTATTATTGTTATTATTGTTATTATTGTCATTATTGTTGTTATTGTTATTGTTGTTATTGTTATTGTTATTGTTATTATTATTATTATTGTTATTATTGTTATTATTGTTATTATTGTTAATGTTGTTATTGTTGATATTATTGTTATTATTATTGTTATTATTGTTATTATTGTTATTATTGTTATTATTGTTATTGTTATTGTTATTATTGTTATTATTTTTATTATTGTTATTATTGTTCTTATTGCTATTATTGTTATTATTGTTATTATTGTTATTAGTGTTATTAATGTTATTATCGTTATTGTTGTTATTGTTGTTATTATTTTTATTATAGTTATTGTTGTTATTATTGTTATTGTTGTTATTGTTGTTATTGTTGTTATTATTGTTATTATTGTTATTATTATTATTATTATTAACGTTATATTGTTATTATTGTTATTGTTGTTATTGTTGTTATTATTGTTATTGTTTTTATTATTGTTATTGTTGTTATTGTTGTTATTATTGTTGTTATTGTTAATGTGGTTATTATTGTTATTGTTGTTATTGTTGTTATTGTTGTAGTTATTGTTGTTATTGTTGTTATCTTTGTTATTATTGTTAATGTGGTTATTATTGTTATTGTTGTTATTGTTGTTATTGTTATTGTTGTTATTATTGTTATTGTTGTTATTGTTATTATTGTTATTATTGTTATTATTGTTATTGTTATTGTTGTTATTATTTTTATTGTTATTGTTGTTATTATTGTTATTGTTATTGTTATTATTGTTATTATTGTTATTATTGTTATTATTGTTGTTATTGTTATTGTTCTTATTATTCTTATTATTTTTGTTATTGTTATTATTGTTATTATTGTTATTGTTGTTATTATTGTTTTTATTTTTGTTATTGTTGATATTGTTATTATTGTTATTATTGTTATTATTGTTATTATTGTTATTGTTATTGTTATTATTGTTATTATTTTTAATATTGTTATTATTGTTCTTAATTCTATTATTGTTATTATTGTTATTATTGTTATTAGTGTTATTAATGTTATTATCGTTATTGTTGTTATTGTTGTTATTGTTGTTATTATTTTTATTATAGTTATTGTTGTTATTATTGTTATTGTTGTTATTATTGTTATTATTGTTATTGTTGTTATTGTTGTTATTATTGTTATTATTGTTGTTATTGTTAATGTGGTTATTATTGTTATTGTTGTTATTGTTGTTATTGTTGTTGTTATTGTTGTTATTGTTGTTATTATTGTTCTTATTGTTATTGTTGTTATTATTGTTATTGTTACTATTGTTGTTATTGTTGTTATTGTTATTGTTGTTATTATTGTTATTGTTGTTATTGTTATTATTGTTATTATTGTTATTATTGTTATTATTGTTATTATTGTTATTGTTATTGTTGTTATTATTTTTATTGTTATTGTTTTTATTATTGTTATTGTTATTGTTATTATTGTTATTATTGTTATTATTGTTATTATTGTTGTTATTGTTATTGTTCTTATTATTCTTATTATTTTTGTTATTGTTATTATTGTTATTATTGTTATTGTTGTTATTATTGTTTTTATTTTTGTTATTGTTGTTATTGTTATTATTGTTATTATTGTTATTATTGTTAATATTGTTATTGTTATTGTTATTATTGTTATTATTTTTAATATTGTTATTATTGTTCTTATTGCTATTATTGTTATTATTGTTATTATTGTTATTAGTGTTATTAATGTTATTATCGTTATTGTTGTTATTGTTGTTATTGTTGATATTATTGTTATTATTATTGTTATTATTGTTATTATTGTTATTATTGTTATTGTTATTATTGTTATTATTGTTATTATTATTATTATTGTTATTATTGTTCTTATTGCTATTATTGTTATTATGTTATTATTTTTATTAGTGTTATTAATGTTATTATCGTTATTGTTGTTATTGTTGTTATTGTTGTTATTGTTGTTATTATTTTTATTATAGTTATTGTTTTTATTATTGTTATTATTGTTATTATTGTTATTGTTGTTATTGTTGATATTATTGTTATTATTATTGTTATTATTGTTATTATTGTTATTATTGTTATTGTTATTATTGTTATTATTGTTATTATTATTATTATTGTTATTATTGTTCTTATTGCTATTATTGTTATTATGTTATTATTTTTATTAGTGTTATTAATGTTATTATCGTTATTGTTGTTATTGTTGTTATTGTTGTTATTATTTTTCTATAGTTATTGTTGTTATTATTGTTATTGTTGTTCTTATTGCTATTATTGTTATTATTGTTATTAGTGTTATTATTGTTATTATCGTTATTGTTGTTATTGTTGTCATTGTTGTTATTGTTGTTATTATTGTTATTGTTGTTATTGTTGTTATTATTGTTATTTTTGTTATTATTGTTATTATTGTTATTGTTGTTATTGTAGTTATTATTGTTATTATTGTTGTTATTGTTAATGTTGTTATTATTGTTATTGTTATTGTTGTTATTGTTATTGTTATTATTGTTATAATTGTTATTATTGTTGTTATTGTTATTGTTCTTATTATTCTTATTATTTCTGTTATTGTTATTATTGTTATTATTGTTATTGTTGTTATTATTGTTTTATTTTTGTTATTGTTGTTATTGTTATTATTGTTATTATTGTTATTATTGTTATTATTGTTATTGTTATTGTTATTATTGTTATTATTTTTATTATTGTTATTATTGTTCTTATTGCTATTATTGTTATTATTGTTATTATTGTTATTAGTGTTATTAATGTTATTATCGTTATTGTTGTTATTGTTGTTATTGTTGTTATTATTTTTATTATAGTTATTGTTGTTATTATTGTTATTGTTGTTATTATTGTTATTCTTGTTATTGTTGTTATTATTGTTATTATTGTTATTATTGTTATTGTTATTGTTATTGTTGTTATTGTTATTGTTGTTATTGTTATTATTATTATTGTTGTTATTATTGTTATTATTGTTATTATTGTTATTATTGTTATTGTTGTAATTGTTGATATTATTGTTATTATTATTGTTATTATTGTTATTATTGTTATTGTTGTTATTGTTGATATTATTGTTATTATTATTGTTATTATTGTTATTATTGTTATTATTGTTATTGTTATTGTTATTATTGTTATTATTTTTATTATTGTTATTATTGTTCTTATTGCTATTATTGTTATTATTGTTATTATTGTTATTAGTGTTATTAATGTTATTATTGTTATTGTTGTTATTGTTGTTATTATTTTTATTATAGTTATTGTTGTTATTATTGTTATTGTTGTTATTGTTGTTATTGTTGTTATTGTTGTTATTATTGTTATTATTGTTATTATTATTATTATTATTAACGTTATATTGTTATTATTGTTATTGTTGTTATTGTTGTTATTGTTGTTATTGTTTTTATTATTGTTATTGTTGTTATTGTTGTTATTATTGTTATTATTGTTGTTATTGTTAATGTGGTTATTATTGTTATTGTTGTTATTGTTGTTATTGTTGTTGTTATTGTTTTTATTGTTGTTATCTTTGTTATTATTGTTATTGTTGTTATTATTGTTATTGTTGTTATTGTTGTTATTATTGTTCTTATTGCTTCTGTTGTTATTATTGTTATTGTTGCTATTGTTGTTATTGTTGTTATTGTTATTGTTGTTATTATTGGTATTGTTGTTATTGTTATTATTGTTATTATTGTTATTATTGTTATTATTGTTATTGTTATTGTTGTTATTATTTTTATTGTTATTGTTGTTAATATTGTTATTGTTATTGTTATTATTGTTATTATTGTTATTATTGTTATTATTGTTGTTATTTTTATTGTTCTTATTATTCTTATTATTTTTGTTATTGTTATTATTGTTATTATTGTTATTGTTGTTATTATTGTTCTTATTGCTTCTGTTGTTATTATTGTTATTGTTGCTATTGTTGTTATTGTTGTTATTGTTATTGTTGTTATTATTGGTATTGTTGTTATTGTTATTATTGTTATTATTGTTATTATTGTTATTATTGTTATTGTTATTGTTGTTATTATTTTTATTGTTATTGTTGTTAATATTGTTATTGTTATTGTTATTATTGTTATTATTGTTATTATTGTTATTATTGTTGTTATTTTTATTGTTCTTATTATTCTTATTATTTTTGTTATTGTTATTATTGTTATTATTGTTATTGTTGTTATTATTGTTTTTATTGTTATTATTGTTATTGTTGTTATTATTATTATTGTTCTTATTGTTGTTATTACTGTTATTGTTGTTATTGTTGTTATTGTTGTTATTTTTGTTGTTATTGTTGTTATTATTGTTACTATTGTTGCTATTGTTATTGTTGTTAATATTGTTATTTTTGTTATTGTTGTTATTGTTGTTATTGTTGTCATTGTTGTTATTGTTGTTATTATTGTTATTGTTGTTATTGTTGTTATTATTGTTATTTTTGTTATTATTGTTATTAATGTTATATTGCTATTATTGTTATTGTTGTTATTGTTGTTATTATTGTTATTATTGTTATTGTTATTGTTATTATTGTTATTATTGTTATTATTGTTATTATTGTTCTTATTGCTATTATTGTTATTATTGTTATTAGTGTTATTAATGTTATTATCGTTATTGTTTTTATTGTTGTTATTGTTGATATTAATTTTATTATAGTTATTGTTGTTATTATTGTTATTGTTGTTATTGTTGTTATTATTGTTATTAATGCTATTATTATTACTATTGTTATTAATGTTATATTGTTATTATTTTTATTGTTGTTATTGTTGTTATTGTTGTTATTGTTGTTATTATTGTTATTTTTGTAATTGTTTTTATTATTGTTATTGTTGTTATTGTTGTTATTATTGTTATTATTGTTATTATAATTATTATTGTTATTAATGTTATATTGTTATTATTGTTATTGTTGTTATTGTTGTTATTATTGTTATTATTGTTATTGTTGTTATTATTATTATTGTTGTTATTGTTGTTATTACTGTTATTGTTGTTATTGTTGTTATTGTTGTTATTTTTGTTGTTATTGTTATAGTTATTGTTGTTATTATTCTTATTATTATTGTTATTGTTATTATTGTTATTATTGATATTATTGTTATTATTGTTATTATTGTTATAATTGTTATTATTGTTATTGTTATTGTTATTATTGTTATTATTGTTATTGTTGTTGTTATTGTTATATTTGTTATTGTTGTTATTATTGTTACTATTGTTATTGTTGTTAATATTGTTATTTTTGTTATTGTTGTTGTTATTGTTGTTATTGTATTTATGGTTATTGTTGTAATTATTGTTATTGTTGTTATTGTTGTTATTGTTGTTCTTATTGCTATTATTGTTATTATTGTTATTAGTGTTATTAATGTTATTATCGTTATTGTTGTTATTGTTGTCATTGTTGTTAATGTTGTTATTATTGATATTGTTGTTATTGTTGTTATTATTGTTATTTTTGTTATTATTGTTATTATTGTTATTGTTGTTATAATTGTTATTATTGTTATTATTGTTATTATTGTGATTGTTATTGTTATTATTATTATTGTTGTTATTATTGTTATTATTGTTATTATTGTTATTATTGTTATTATTGTTATTATTGTCATTATTGTTGTTATTGTTATTGTTGTTATTGTTATTGTTATTGTTATTATTATTATTATTGTTATTATTGTTATTATTGTTATTATTGTTAATGTTGTTATTGTTGATATTATTGTTATTATTATTGTTATTATTGTTATTATTGTTATTATTGTTATTGTTATTGTTATTATTGTTATTATTTTTATTATTGTTATTATTGTTCTTATTGCTATTATTGTTATTATTGTTATTATTGTTATTAGTGTTATTAATGTTATTATCGTTATTGTTGTTATTGTTTTTTTTATTTTTATTATAGTTATTGTTGTTATTATTGTTATTGTTGTTATTTTGTTATTGTTGTTATTATTGTTATTATTGTTATTATTATTATTATTATTAACGTTATATTGTTATTATTGTTATTGTTGTTATTGTTGTTATTATTGTTATTGTTTTTATTATTGTTATTGTTGTTATTGTTGTTATTATTGTTGTTATTGTTAATGTGGTTATTATTGTTATTGTTGTTATTGTTGTTGTTATTGTTGTTATTGTTGTTATTATTGTTCTTATTGTTATTGTTGTTATTATTGTTATTGTTGCTATTGTTGTTATTGTTGTTATTGTTATTGTTGTTATTATTGTTATTGTTGTTATTGTTATTATTGTTATTATTGTTATTATTGTTATTGTTATTGTTGTTATTATTTTTATTGTTATTGTTGTTATTATTGTTATTGTTATTGTTATTATTGTTATTATTGTTATTATTGTTATTATTGTTGTTATTGTTATTGTTCTTATTATTGTTATAGTTGTTATTGTTGTTATTATTGTTACTATTGTTATTGTTGTTAATATTGTTATTTTTGTTATTGTTGTTAATATTGTTGTTATTGTATTTATGGTTATTGTTGTAATTATTGTTATTGTTGTTATTGTTGTTATTGTTGTTCTTATTGCTATTATTGTTATTAT
Source organism: Vespa crabro (assembly GCF_910589235.1). Lineage (NCBI taxonomy): Eukaryota > Metazoa > Arthropoda > Insecta > Hymenoptera > Vespidae > Vespa > Vespa crabro. Next base: position 8,607,719 of record NC_060965.1, read on the forward strand.
TGTTATTAGTGTTATTAATGTTATTATCGTTATTGTTGTTATTGTTGTCATTGTTGTTAATGTTGTTATTATTGTTATTTTTGTTATTGTTTTTATTATTGTTATTGTTGTTATTGTTGTTATTATTGTTATTATTGTTATTATAATTATTATTGTTATTAATGTTATATTGTTATTATTGTTATTGTTGTTATTGTTGTTATTATTGTTATTATTGTTATTGTTGTTATTATTATTATTGTTGTTATTGTTGTTATTACTGTTATTGTTGTTATTGTTGTTATTGTTGTTATTTTTGTTGTTATTGTTATTGTTGTTATTCTTATTATTGTTGTTATTGTTGTTATTACTGTTATTATTGTTGTTATTGTTAATGTGGTTATTATTGTTATTGTTGTTATTGTTGTTATTGTTCTTGTTATTGTTATAGTTGTTATTGTTGTTATTATTGTTACTATTGTTATTGTTGTTATTATTGTTATTTTTGTTATTTTTGTTATTATTGTTGTTATTGTATTCATGGTTATTGTTGTTATTGTTGTCATTGTTGTTAATGTTGTTATTATTGTTATTGTTGTTATTGTTGTTATTATTGTTATTTTTGTTATTATTGTTATTATTGTTATTGTTGTTATAATTGTTATTATTGTTATTATTGTTATTATTGTGATTGTTAATGTTATTATTATTATTGTTGTTATTGTTGTTATTTTTGTTGTTATTGTTATTGTTGTTATAATTGTTATTATTGTTATTATTGTTATTATTGTGATTGTTATTGTTATTATTATTATTGTTGTTATTGTTGTTATTTTTGTTGTTATTGTTATTGTTGCTATTATTGTTATTATTGTTATTAGTGTTATTAATGTTATTATCGTTATTGTTGATATTGTTGTCATTGTTGTTATTACTGTTATTATTGTTGTTATTGTTAATGTGCTTATTATTGTTATTGTTGTTATTGTTGTTATTGTTGTTATTATTGTTATTATTGTTGTTATTGTTAATGTGGTTATTATTGTTATTGTTGTTATTATTGTTATTATTGTTGTTATTGTTATTGTTGTTATTATTCTTATTATTGTTGTTATTGTTATTATTGTTATTATTGATATTGTTGTTATTATTGTTGTTATTATTGTTATTGTTGTTTTTGTTAGTATTGTTATTATTGTTAATGCTGTTATTGTTGATATTATTGTTATTATTGTTATTATTGTTATTATTGTTATTATTGTCATTATATTTATTGTTATTGTTATTGTTGTTATTATTGCTATTGTTGTTATTGTTATTGTTATAGTTATTATTATTATTGTTGTTATTGTTATTATTGTTATTATTGTTTTTGTTATTGTTGTTATTATGGTTATTGTTATTGTTATTATTGTTATTATTGTTATTATTGTTATTATTGTTGTTATTGTTATTGTTGTTATAATTCTTATTATTTTTGTTATTGTTATTATTGTTATTATTGTTATTGTTGTTATTGTTGTTATTATTGTTATTGTTGTTATTATTATTATTATTGTTATTAATGTTATATTGTTATTATTGTTATTGTTGTTATTGTTGTTATTGTTGTTATTGTTGTTATTGTTGTTATTGTTGTTGTTAATGTTATTGTTGTTATTGTTGTTATTATTGTTATTTTTATTGTTGTCATTCTTCTTATTATTATTATTATTGTTATTATTGTTATTGTTGTTATTATTGTTATTACTATTGTTATTGTTATTGTTGCTATTATTCTTATTATTGTTATTATTGTTATTATTGTTATTATTGTCATTATTGTTATTGTTATTGTTATTGTTGTTATTGTTATTGTTGTTATTGTTATTATTATTATTGTTGTTATTATTGTTATTATTGTTATTATTGTTATTATTGTTATTGTTGTTATTGTTGATATTATTGTTATTATTGTTGTTATTGTTAATGTGGTTATTATTGTTATTGTTGTTATTGTTGTTATTGTTGTTGTTATTGTTTTTATTGTTGTTATCTTTGTTATTATTGTTATTGTTGTTATTATTGTTATTGTTGTTATTGTTGTTATTATTGTTCTTATTGCTTCTGTTGTTATTATTGTTATTGTTGCTATTGTTGTTATTGTTGTTATTGTTATTGTTGTTATTATTGGTATTGTTGTTATTGTTATTATTGTTATTATTGTTATTATTGTTATTATTGTTATTGTTATTGTTGTTATTATTTTTATTGTTATTGTTGTTAATATTGTTATTGTTATTGTTATTATTGTTATTATTGTTATTATTGTTATTATTGTTGTTATTTTTATTGTTCTTATTATTCTTATTATTTTTGTTATTGTTATTATTGTTATTATTGTTATTGTTGTTATTATTGTTTATATTGTTATTATTGTTATTGTTGTTATTATTATTATTGTTCTTATTGTTGTTATTACTGTTATTGTTGTTATTGTTGTTATTGTTGTTATTTTTGTTGTTATTGTTGTTATTATTGTTACTATTGTTGCTATTGTTATTGTTGTTAATATTGTTATTTTTGTTATTGTTGTTATTGTTGTTATTGTTGTCATTGTTGTTATTGTTGTTATTATTGTTATTGTTGTTATTGTTGTTATTATTGTTATTATTGTTATTATTGTTATTAATGTTATATTGTTATTATTGTTATTGTTGTTATTGTTGTTATTATTGTTATTATTGTTATTGTTATTGTTATTATTGTTATTATTGTTATTATTGTTATTATTGTTCTTATTGCTATTATTGTTATTATTGTTATTAGTGTTATTAATGTTATTATCGTTATTGTTTTTATTGTTGTTATTGTTGATATTAATTTTATTATAGTTATTGTTGTTATTATTGTTATTGTTGTTATTGTTGTTATTATTGTTATTAATGCTATTATTATTACTATTGTTATTAATGTTATATTGTTATTATTTTTATTGTTGTTATTGTTGTTATTGTTGTTATTGTTGTTATTATTGTTATTTTTGTAATTGTTTTTATTATTGTTATTGTTGTTATTGTTGTTATTATTGTTATTATTGTTATTATAATTATTATTGTTATTAATGTTATATTGTTATTATTGTTATTGTTGTTATTGTTGTTATTATTGTTATTATTGTTATTGTTGTTATTATTATTATTGTTGTTATTGTTGTTATTACTGTTATTGTTGTTATTGTTGTTATTGTTGTTATTTTTGTTGTTATTGTTATAGTTATTGTTGTTATTATTCTTATTATTATTGTTATTTTTATTATTGTTATTATTGATATTATTGTTATTATTGTTATTATTGTTATAATTGTTAATGTTGTTATTGTTGATATTATTGTTATTATTGTTATTATTGTTATTATTGTTATTGTTATTGTTATATTTGTTATTGTTGTTATTATTGTTACTATTGTTATTGTTGTTAATATTGTTATTTTTGTTATTGTTGTTGTTATTGTTGTTATTGTATTTATGGTTATTGTTGTAATTATTGTTATTGTTGTTATTGTTGTTATTGTTGTTCTTATTGCTATTATTGTTATTATTGTTATTAGTGTTATTAATGTTATTATCGTTATTGTTGTTATTGTTGTCATTGTTGTTAATGTTGTTATTATTGATATTGTTGTTATTGTTGTTATTATTGTTATTTTTGTTATTATTGTTATTATTGTTATTGTTGTTATAATTGTTATTATTGTTATTATTGTTATTATTGTGATTGTTATTGTTATTATTATTATTGTTGTTATTATTGTTATTATTGTTATTATTGTTATTATTGTTATTATTGTTATTATTGTCATTATTGTTGTTATTGTTATTGTTGTTATTGTTATTGTTATTGTTATTATTATTATTATTGTTATTATTGTTATTATTGTTATTATTGTTAATGTTGTTATTGTTGATATTATTGTTATTATTATTGTTATTATTGTTATTATTGTTATTATTGTTATTGTTATTGTTATTATTGTTATTATTTTTATTATTGTTATTATTGTTCTTATTGCTATTATTGTTATTATTGTTATTATTGTTATTAGTGTTATTAATGTTATTATCGTTATTGTTGTTATTGTTGTTATTATTTTTATTATAGTTATTGTTGTTATTATTGTTATTGTTGTTATTGTTGTTATTGTTGTTATTATTGTTATTATTGTTATTATTATTATTATTATTAACGTTATATTGTTATTATTGTTATTGTTGTTATTGTTGTTATTATTGTTATTGTTTTTATTATTGTTATTGTTGTTATTGTTGTTATTATTGTTGTTATTGTTAATGTGGTTATTATTGTTATTGTTGTTATTGTTGTTATTGTTGTAGTTATTGTTGTTATTGTTGTTATCTTTGTTATTATTGTTAATGTGGTTATTATTGTTATTGTTGTTATTGTTGTTATTGTTATTGTTGTTATTATTGTTATTGTTGTTATTGTTATTATTGTTATTATTGTTATTATTGTTATTGTTATTGTTGTTATTATTTTTATTGTTATTGTTGTTATTATTGTTATTGTTATTGTTATTATTGTTATTATTGTTATTATTGTTATTATTGTTGTTATTGTTATTGTTCTTATTATTCTTATTATTTTTGTTATTGTTATTATTGTTATTATTGTTATTGTTGTTATTATTGTTTTTATTTTTGTTATTGTTGATATTGTTATTATTGTTATTATTGTTATTATTGTTATTATTGTTATTGTTATTGTTATTATTGTTATTATTTTTAATATTGTTATTATTGTTCTTAATTCTATTATTGTTATTATTGTTATTATTGTTATTAGTGTTATTAATGTTATTATCGTTATTGTTGTTATTGTTGTTATTGTTGTTATTATTTTTATTATAGTTATTGTTGTTATTATTGTTATTGTTGTTATTATTGTTATTATTGTTATTGTTGTTATTGTTGTTATTATTGTTATTATTGTTGTTATTGTTAATGTGGTTATTATTGTTATTGTTGTTATTGTTGTTATTGTTGTTGTTATTGTTGTTATTGTTGTTATTATTGTTCTTATTGTTATTGTTGTTATTATTGTTATTGTTACTATTGTTGTTATTGTTGTTATTGTTATTGTTGTTATTATTGTTATTGTTGTTATTGTTATTATTGTTATTATTGTTATTATTGTTATTATTGTTATTATTGTTATTGTTATTGTTGTTATTATTTTTATTGTTATTGTTTTTATTATTGTTATTGTTATTGTTATTATTGTTATTATTGTTATTATTGTTATTATTGTTGTTATTGTTCTTATTATTCTTATTATTTTTGTTATTGTTATTATTGTTATTATTGTTATTGTTGTTATTATTGTTTTTATTTTTGTTATTGTTGTTATTGTTATTATTGTTATTATTGTTATTATTGTTAATATTGTTATTGTTATTGTTATTATTGTTATTATTTTTAATATTGTTATTATTGTTCTTATTGCTATTATTGTTATTATTGTTATTATTGTTATTAGTGTTATTAATGTTATTATCGTTATTGTTGTTATTGTTGTTATTGTTGATATTATTGTTATTATTATTGTTATTATTGTTATTATTGTTATTATTGTTATTGTTATTATTGTTATTATTGTTATTATTATTATTATTGTTATTATTGTTCTTATTGCTATTATTGTTATTATGTTATTATTTTTATTAGTGTTATTAATGTTATTATCGTTATTGTTGTTATTGTTGTTATTGTTGTTATTGTTGTTATTATTTTTATTATAGTTATTGTTTTTATTATTGTTATTATTGTTATTATTGTTATTGTTGTTATTGTTGATATTATTGTTATTATTATTGTTATTATTGTTATTATTGTTATTATTGTTATTGTTATTATTGTTATTATTGTTATTATTATTATTATTGTTATTATTGTTCTTATTGCTATTATTGTTATTATGTTATTATTTTTATTAGTGTTATTAATGTTATTATCGTTATTGTTGTTATTGTTGTTATTGTTGTTATTATTTTTCTATAGTTATTGTTGTTATTATTGTTATTGTTGTTCTTATTGCTATTATTGTTATTATTGTTATTAGTGTTATTATTGTTATTATCGTTATTGTTGTTATTGTTGTCATTGTTGTTATTGTTGTTATTATTGTTATTGTTGTTATTGTTGTTATTATTGTTATTTTTGTTATTATTGTTATTATTGTTATTGTTGTTATTGTAGTTATTATTGTTATTATTGTTGTTATTGTTAATGTTGTTATTATTGTTATTGTTATTGTTGTTATTGTTATTGTTATTATTGTTATAATTGTTATTATTGTTGTTATTGTTATTGTTCTTATTATTCTTATTATTTCTGTTATTGTTATTATTGTTATTATTGTTATTGTTGTTATTATTGTTTTATTTTTGTTATTGTTGTTATTGTTATTATTGTTATTATTGTTATTATTGTTATTATTGTTATTGTTATTGTTATTATTGTTATTATTTTTATTATTGTTATTATTGTTCTTATTGCTATTATTGTTATTATTGTTATTATTGTTATTAGTGTTATTAATGTTATTATCGTTATTGTTGTTATTGCTGTTATTGCTGTTATTATTTTTATTATAGTTATTGTTGTTATTATTGTTATTGTTGTTATTATTGTTATTCTTGTTATTGTTGTTATTATTGTTATTATTGTTATTATTGTTATTGTTATTGTTATTGTTGTTATTGTTATTGTTGTTATTGTTATTATTATTATTGTTGTTATTATTGTTATTATTGTTATTATTGTTATTGTTGTAATTGTTGATATTATTGTTATTATTATTGTTATTATTGTTATTATTGTTATTGTTGTTATTGTTGATATTATTGTTATTATTATTGTTATTATTGTTATTATTGTTATTATTGTTATTGTTATTGTTATTATTGTTATTATTTTTATTATTGTTATTATTGTTCTTATTGCTATTATTGTTATTATTGTTATTATTGTTATTAGTGTTATTAATGTTATTATTGTTATTGTTGTTATTGTTGTTATTATTTTTATTATAGTTATTGTTGTTATTATTGTTATTGTTGTTATTGTTGTTATTGTTGTTATTGTTGTTATTATTGTTATTATTGTTATTATTATTATTATTATTAACGTTATATTGTTATTATTGTTATTGTTGTTATTGTTGTTATTGTTGTTATTGTTTTTATTATTGTTATTGTTGTTATTGTTGTTATTATTGTTATTATTGTTGTTATTGTTAATGTGGTTATTATTGTTATTGTTGTTATTGTTGTTATTGTTGTTGTTATTGTTTTTATTGTTGTTATCTTTGTTATTATTGTTATTGTTGTTATTATTGTTATTGTTGTTATTGTTGTTATTATTGTTCTTATTGCTTCTGTTGTTATTATTGTTATTGTTGCTATTGTTGTTATTGTTGTTATTGTTATTGTTGTTATTATTGGTATTTTTGTTATTGTTATTATTGTTATTATTGTTATTATTGTTATTATTGTTATTGTTATTGTTGTTATTATTTTTATTGTTATTGTTGTTAATATTGTTATTGTTATTGTTATTATTGTTATTATTGTTATTATTGTTATTATTGTTGTTATTTTTATTGTTCTTATTATTCTTATTATTTTTGTTATTGTTATTATTGTTATTATTGTTATTGTTGTTATTATTGTTTTTATTGTTATTATTGTTATTGTTGTTATTATTATTATTGTTCTTATTGTTGTTATTACTGTTATTGTTGTTATTGTTGTTATTGTTGTTATTTTTGTTGTTATTGTTGTTATTATTGTTACTATTGTTGCTATTGTTATTGTTGTTAATATTGTTATTTTTGTTATTGTTGTTATTGTTGTTATTGTTGTCATTGTTGTTATTGTTGTTATTATTGTTATTGTTGTTATTGTTGTTATTATTGTTATTTTTGTTATTATTGTTATTAATGTTATATTGTTATTATTGTTATTGTTGTTATTGTTGTTATTATTGTTATTATTGTTATTGTTATTGTTATTATTGTTATTATTGTTATTATTGTTATTATTGTTCTTATTGCTATTATTGTTATTATTGTTATTAGTGTTATTAATGTTATTATCGTTATTGTTTTTATTGTTGTTATTGTTGATATTAATTTTATTATAGTTATTGTTGTTATTATTGTTATTGTTGTTATTGTTGTTATTATTGTTATTAATGCTATTATTATTACTATTGTTATTAATGTTATATTGTTATTATTTTTATTGTTGTTATTGTTGTTATTGTTGTTATTGTTGTTATTATTGTTATTTTTGTAATTGTTTTTATTATTGTTATTGTTGTTATTGTTGTTATTATTGTTATTATTGTTATTATAATTATTATTGTTATTAATGTTATATTGTTATTATTGTTATTGTTGTTATTGTTGTTATTATTGTTATTATTGTTATTGTTGTTATTATTATTATTGTTGTTATTGTTGTTATTACTGTTATTGTTGTTATTGTTGTTATTGTTGTTATTTTTGTTGTTATTGTTATAGTTATTGTTGTTATTATTCTTATTATTATTGTTATTGTTATTATTGTTATTATTGATATTATTGTTATTATTGTTATTATTGTTATAATTGTTATTATTGTTATTGTTATTGTTATTATTGTTATTATTGTTATTGTTGTTGTTATTGTTATATTTGTTATTGTTGTTATTATTGTTACTATTGTTATTGTTGTTAATATTGTTATTTTTGTTATTGTTGTTGTTATTGTTGTTATTGCATTTATGGTTATTGTTGTAATTATTGTTATTGTTGTTATTGTTGTTATTGTTGTTCTTATTGCTATTATTGTTATTATTGTTATTAGTGTTATTAATGTTATTATCGTTATTGTTGTTATTGTTGTCATTGTTGTTAATGTTGTTATTATTGATATTGTTGTTATTGTTGTTATTATTGTTATTTTTGTTATTATTGTTATTATTGTTATTGTTGTTATAATTGTTATTATTGTTATTATTGTTATTATTGTGATTGTTATTGTTATTATTATTATTGTTGTTATTATTGTTATTATTGTTATTATTGTTATTATTGTTATTATTGTTATTATTGTCATTATTGTTGTTATTGTTATTGTTGTTATTGTTATTGTTATTGTTATTATTATTATTATTGTTATTATTGTTATTATTGTTATTATTGTTAATGTTGTTATTGTTGATATTATTGTTATTATTATTGTTATTATTGTTATTATTGTTATTGTTATTGTTATTGTTATTATTGTTATTATTGTTATTATTGTTATTATTGTTCTTATTGCTATTATTGTTATTATTGTTATTAGTGTTATTAATGTTATTATCGGTATTGTTGTTATTGTTGTTATTGTTGTTATTGTTGTTATTATTTTTATTATAGTTATTGTTGTTATTATTGTTATTGTTGTTATTGTTGTTATTATTGTTATTATTGTTATTATTATTATTATTGTTATTAATGTTATATTGTTATTATTGTTATTATTGTTATTGTTATTGTCATTATTATTATTGTTGTTATTATTGTTATTATTATTATTATTGTTATTGTTGTTATTATTGTTATTGTTATTATTGTTATTATTATTATTTTTATTATTATTATTATTATCCTAATTGTTATTAATGTTTTTATTATTATTGTTATTATTATTTTTGTTGTTATTGGTGTTGTTGTTATTAATATTATTATTATTATTATTATTATTATTATTGTTATTATTGTTATTGTTGTTATTATTTGTTATTAATGTTATTATTGTTATTATTGTTATTATTGTTATTATTGTTATTATTGTTATTGTTATTGTTATTATTATTATTGTTGTTATTATTGTTATTATTGTTATTATTGTTATTATTGTTATCAGTATTATTGTTATTGTTGTTATTATTGCTATTGTTATTGTTGTTATTGTTGTTATTATTGTTATTGTTGTTATTATTATTATTATTGTTATTAATGTTATATTGTTATTATTGTTATTGTTGTTATTGTTATTATTGTTATTGTTGTTATTGTTGTTATTGTTGTTATTAATGTTATTGTTGTTATTGTTGTTATTATTGTTATTTTTATTGTTGTTATTCTTCTTATTATTATTATTATTGTTATTATTGTTATTGTTGTTATTATTGTTATTATTGTTGTTATTGTTAATGTGGTTATTATTGTTATTGTTGTTATTGTTGTTATTGTTGTTGTTATTGTTATAGTTGTTATTGTTGTTATTATTGTTACTATTGTTATTGTTGTTAATATTGTTATTTTTGTTATTGTTGTTATTATTGTTCTTATTGTTTTTATGGATATTGTTGTAATTATTGTTATTGTTGTTATTGTTGTTATTGTTGTTATTATTGATATTATTGTTATTATTGTTATTGTTGTTATTGTTGTTGTTATTGTTATAGTTCTTATTGTTGTTATTATTGTTACTACTGTTATTGTTGTTAATATTGTTATTTTTGTTATTGTTGTTATTATTGTTGTTATTGTATTTATGGTTATTGTTGTAATTATTGTTATTGTTGTTATTGTTGTTATTGTTGTTGTTATTGTTGTTATTGTTTTTATTGTTATTGTGGTTATTATTGTTATTATTGTTATTATAATTATTATTGTAATTAATGTTATATTGTTATTATTGTTATTATTGTTATTATTGTTATTGTTATGTTTATTATTGTTATTATTGTTAGTATTGTTATTATTGTTCTTATTGCTTTATTGTTATTATTGTTATTAGTGTTATTAATGTTATAATCGTTATTGTTGTTATTGTTGTCATTGTTGTTATTGTTGTTATTATTGTTATTGTTGTTATTGTTGTTATTATTGTTATTGTTGTTATTGTAGCTATTATTGTTGTTATTGTTGTTATTGTTTGTTGTTATTATTGTTATTGTTATTGTTATTATTGTTATTATTGTTATTGTTATTGCTGTTATTATTGTTATTGTTATTGTTATTATTGTTATTGTTGTTATTATTGTTATTTTTATTGTTGTTATTCTTCTTATTATTATTATTATTGTTATTATTGTTATTGTTGTTATTATTGTTATTATTGTTGTTATTGTTATTGCTGTTATTATTCTTATTATTGTTGTTATTGTTATTATTGTATTTATTGATTTTGTTGTTATTATTGTTGTTATTATTGTTATTGTTGTTTTGTTAGTATTGTTATTATTGTTATTATTGTTCTTATTGCTATTATTGTTATTATTGTTATTATTGTTATTAGTGTTATTAATGTTATTATCGTTATTGTTGTTACTGTTGTTATTGTTGTTATTATTTTTATTATAGTTATTGTTGTTATTGTTGTTATTATTGTTATTATTGTTATTATTATTATTATTATTAACGTTATATTGTTATTATTGTTATTGTTGTTATTGTTGTTATTATTGTTGTTATTGTTGTTATTATTGTTATTATTGTTCTTATTGTTATTGATGTTATTATTGTTATTGTTGCTATTGTTGATATTGTTGTTATTGTTATTGTTGTTATTATTGTTATTGTTGTTATTGTTATTATTGTTATTATTGTTATTATTGTTATTATTGTTATTATTGTTATTATTTTTATTGTTATTGTTGTTATTATTGTTATTGTTATTGTTGTTATTATTGTTATTGTTATTGTTATTATTGTTATTGTTGTTATTGTTGTTATTATTGTTATTATTGTTATTATAATTATTATTGTTATTAATGTTATATTGTTATTATTGTTCTTATTGCTATTATTGTTACTATTGTTATTAGTGTTATTAATGTTATTATCGTTATTGTTGTTATTGTTGTCATTGTTGTTATTGTTGTTATTATTGTTATTGTTGTTATTGTTGTTATTATTGTTATTGTTGTTATTGTAGTTATTATTGTTATTATTGTTGTTATTGTTAATTTTGTTATTATTGTTATTGTTGTTATTATTATTATTGTTGTTATTGTTGTTATTACTGTTATTATTGTTGTTATTGTTAATGTGGTTATTATTGTTATTGTTGTTATTGTTGTTATTGTTGTTGTTATTGTTATAGTTGTTATTGTTGTTATTATTGTTACTATTGTTATTGTTGTTATTGTTGTTATTGTTGTTGTTATTGTTATAGTTGTTATTGTTGTTATTATTGTTACTATTGTTATTGTTGTTAATATTGTTATTTTTGTTATTGTTGTTATTATTGTTCTTATTGTTTTTACGGATATTGTTGTAATTATTGTTATTGTTGTTATTGTTGTTCTTATTGCTATTATTGTTATTATTGTTATTAGTGTTATTGTTATTGCTATTATTGTTATTATTGTTATTATTGTTATTATTGTTCTTATTGCTATTATTGTTATTATTGTTATTAGTGTTATTAATGTTATTACAGTTATTATTGTTGTTATTACTGTTATTGTTGTTATTGTTGTTATTATTGTTATTTTTGTTATTATTGTTGTTATTGATATTGTTGTTATTATTCTTATTATTGTTGTTATTGTTATTATTGTTATTATTGATATTGTTGTTATTATTGTTATTGTTGTTTTTGTTATTGTTATTATTGTTATTATTGTTAGTATTGTTATTATTGTTCTTATTGCTATTATTGTTACTATTGTTATTAGTGTTATTAATGTTATTATCGTTATTGTTGTTATTGTTGTCATTGTTGTTATTGTTGTTATTATTGTTATTGTTGTTATTGTTGTTATTATTGTTATTGTTGTTATTGTAGTTATTATTGTTATTATTGTTGTTATTGTTAATGTTGTTATTATTGTTATTGTTATTGTTGTTATTATTATTGTTATTGTTGTTATTGTTGTTATTGTTGTTATTATTGTTATTATTGTTATTGTTGTTATTATTATTATTGTTGTTATTGTTGTTATTACTGTTATTATTGTTGTTATTGTTAATGTGGTTATTATTGTTATTGTTGTTATTGTTGTTATTGTTGTTGTTATTGTTATAGTCGTTATTGTTGTTATTATTGTTACTATTGTTATTGTTGTTAATATTGTTATTTTTGTTATTGTTGTTATTATTGTTCTTATTGTTTTTATGGATATTGTTGTAATTATTGTTATTGTTGTTATTGTTGTTATTGTTGTTCTTATTGCTATTATTGTTATTATTGTTATTAGTGTTATTAATGTTATTATCGTTATTGTTGTTATTGTTGTCATTGTTGTTAATGTTGTTATTATTGTTATTGCTGTTATTGTTATTATTGTTATCATTGTTATTATTGTTATTGTTGTTATTGTTATTATTGTTATTGTTATTGTTATTATAGTTATTATTGCTATTGTTGTTATTGTTGTTATTGTTATTGTTGTTATTATTGTTATTGTTGTTATTGTTATTATTGTTATT